>NC_142940.1:32040797-32083297 GCF_046866305.1 Octopus bimaculoides
ATCTGAGCGCTTGGAAACATATGATGTGGACTGTTCTAGATATTTCACTTTATTTATAAGATCATTTCTGATAAATGCGCTGTGGTAGTATCTGAAAACGTTATCTTTCCGAAGACAGACTAGACATATATCTACTAATGTTATGTGAAATGCCTCGCATGATCTCCGATGGACAGATGGCGTTCTTATGTATAATGTTTCCTTACTGTGTTCACGGTAGGTGTAATGCCTGTTTGTGTTTAGTTTTCATTTGCACGTAAATAAATTATCCTCAGATTTGTTTTTATTACAATTTTTAAATAAGATTTTCTTAAAGTTGCATGTATGCATTTTTGTGACTGCCTCCATTTTGTGCTCTTTCAGGTTTTGCGATACAGCGATCTCGTCGTTTCTGTAAATTATTATAATACTATACCATAATCTACACGTATCATATAAAACAACTAAATCCGATATCTATGCTCCTATTTTCGTATTTTATTAGAAGAGAGTACGAAAGCGAATCGGAAAGGGTGAGAGTGAAAACATGTAAAAAAAAAGAAAGTGAGGAAGAGCAAGTAGAAATAGAAAGAAATGGGAAGGAACAGTTGAGGAAAATTAATTGATGGGTGTTTCCTGGCATTAAATACAAATACGATAAATTCAGTAAAATACAATAAAATACAATGAAACAAATATAATAAAATGGAGTGAAGTAAATAAAGATAACTGCTTTAATATTTGAAATTTCAGTAAAAGAAAAGTTATATTTCTAGATACTGTCTTTTCCTGTATATCTATCTATGTATAAATGTGTGTGTGTGTGTGTGTGTGTGTGTGTGTGTGTGTGTGTGTGTGTGTGTGTGTGTGTGTGTAACCAGACTTACACGTTCTACTTGGCACTTCATTCCTAAGAGAAGCTATCTACCTTTCCCGTAATTCTTACAATATCCACTTTCGAACAAAATCCTATTTCTCAATCAGATTTCTAAATCTCTTTTCCCTCTACCTTTATATCTATCAGTTATCTTTCAGGCACAATCTATCTTTATTGCTCCGTTTTACTATGCTTTCTATTATATCTCCAGGCATTTTATTTAAATACATAATCAACTATTATCTGTTTCTTTTTCACTTTAGAATCTCAATATTTACAACTCTTGTCCTGACCAAATATCTAACTCCTCTCTAAGCATGTAATTTAAATAAAGTATTCAAATGCTGTAAAAATATATATGCACATACGTTATTGTGTATTCATGTGTTTATATGCGTATATATATATATATATATATATATATATATATATATATATATATATATATATAAAACTTACTTGGAAAAGGATGCGTTGCGTTCGATCATATAATAATATAAATAATATATAAATATATGCATATATCCATACATATATGTAATACATACATACATACATACATACATATATACATACATACACGCATGCATGCATACAATAACAAAGTATCATTTGATATCTTGTCGTGATATAATACATCCGTTTCCATGAACGCCAATCTTAACCTTAATTCACAGATCAGCCTAAAGGGTACGAAAATTCTTGACAATTGCCTGAAGCCAGCCGATTTTACCGTTGCTACACATGGTATAGATACTGATAGAGAGAATGGTGGTAGGAGGGATGGAGAGGATGCAGATAGTAGTTTGATGATGTTGGGTTGGTGAGAAATTGCTAATAGCTTTGAACATGAAAATGAGATTAGTGGTGCTGGTGGTGGTGGTGGTGGTGGTGGTGCTGAGATTGGCAGTACTGGTAGTGGTGGTGAGATTGGCAGTACTGATGGTGGCGGTGTTTTACGTTGCTGCAATGATATTAGATCGATGTAGTATTGTCGATGCTGTTTTGCTTTACTGTTTCCCAGGATTCGGATCAAAGATTTTTCAGACGTGACCATCCTGTTTTAAAAAGTGCACGTACGAACATTATCAAACGTGGTTCTTTAATGACAATATTCTATGAATTGAGCGAGCTTTGGCTGCTATGCACGAGGGCGGTCATATATTGCCCCGCCTTACTGGCGTGTCTCATCATTTTGCTCGTGCTGGTGGTGGTATTGATACTGTTGGAGATACTGTTGGAGATACTGGTATTGATACTGTTGGTGGTGGTAGACATTTGACTGTGATAATAGTAGCGGTGTATTTATTTAACGGTGACGACGATGAGGGCGATGCTTGTCGAGCTAGAGAATATCTCTTTGTGTATTGTGTCCCAATGGTGTCATTATCATTCAATGGTTCGACGATTATTGCACAATTAAGATCATCAACTTTACACAAAGGGATCCCATAAGAATTCGGAACAGTGTCACCTTTCCAGTGCCATAAAAGACATTTTTCATCCACCAATATTAGTTCCACTTAATGGAACCAACTGCATTACCATCACCACCACTGCCACGACCACCAACACCACCACCACTGCCACAACTACCACAAACACCACGACCACGATCACAACCATGATCACGACCATCGCAGTACAGAAGACCAAAATATGACGAAGAAGACGAAAAATAAGGAGGAAAAGGAGATTGGAGTAGGAGGAAGAGGAATAGAAGGCGGAGAAGAGAAGAGGAGGGAGTGATACAGAAGAGAAGACAAAGATAGCAGGAACATTAATTCATTACGTTATGATTGAGTAGGACGAAGCAATTTTAGTTGAGATTATAGAAAATGGAGAAAATGAAAATACTGGAGAAAGATGCAGATGAACGAAACAAGAGAAGATGGAAAGAAAAACGACTACAAAAATGTGAATAAAAGGAATACTTCAGCGAGGAGCACATCCAGAATGTGGAACCTAATCATGGAGAAATGAAGTCATCAATTTATTAGACAGACATTTCCAGACACCAATTTTGAAAGTAATCAACTTGAGATATACATATACACATGCACGCATACATACTGTTTATGTATATATATATATATATATATATATATATATATATATATATATACAGAGAGAGAAAGATAGAGAGAGAGAGAGAGAGAGAGAGAGAGAGAGAGAAATTGATAGAGAGATAGAGAGATCGATAGATTGATAGATAGGCAGACAGACAGGCTGATAGGTACAAACATGCATACATATATATATATATATACATCTATCTATCTCTTTCTATATATATAAGTATACATGTGTGTGTGTATTTATATATACATGTATGTATGTATGTACGTATGTATGTATGTATGTATGTATGTATGTATGTATGTATGCATGTATGTATGTATGTATATACACACTCAGAACTTTCCATTATCTATAAATTACCATATCTGTATCCTTTGTCCTGGAACCGAAATGCAACTAAATGATAATTTCACTAATATGTAACAGCAAAAGTTATAAATTGTCATAAATACTAATATAGTTCCTATGTCCTGGTTGTTTAACCATAGGTAAGTAGCCGTCGATTAGACCTATCATCAACTATATTTCAGATGCAATCCTTCCAGCCCACATTATCCAATGTGCCTTACTTTACAAAAGATAGTCGTATATGATTCAAGTGTAATTGGTTGCTCTTTGCTACTGATGGAACAACTTCTCAAAAGTACTGCATGTAGCTTCAATAACATATTGCTAGAGCAACAGGATGAAATACATATTTATATATAGTGTTGAGTCAAAAGTTTTGCAATAATTTGGTAACTGATTTGCTTCATTCAAGTTACAACAAAAGCAGTTTAGCATTGAAAGTAGAGGCCATCGTATTGCATCGTCTGAAGCCACCTTTCGGTCAGTTCTTTGATCCCACAACGATACCAATCCTTGTCCTTTGAAGCAAAGAAATCCTTCACTGAAGCTTCTACTTCTTGGTTGATGAAACCTCGCGAGAACAGGAAGTGTACCATGGATTAGAACAAGTAATAATCCATAGAGGAGGGCTAGGTCTGGATAATATGATCGATGTGGCATTAGTTTGATTCTCTCAGGCTCCTGGAGTTTATTCCGGATCGTTCGAGTGCTATGAGGTTTCTGCAGAAGAGTTTACTTTCTGTTACCAATGCTGAATATTTTTAGCGCACAATGGCATACAATTGTGAAATGCTGATCCCGGCTAATATTTTCCAAGTGCTGCAGACCGGATTGGCTTCTATGGCCTGAAGCACGGCGTAGTTGATGTACGGTTTTAGGCCGACTTGATATTGCCTGATACTCAAGGTCCTCGCAACCTGAATGTAACTTCTTGAAAAATTTGGTTACTGTACTATGATCAACTGCGCCTTCATGTTTCACACAGCAAATGTGTTTTGGTTGCTTCCGCACCGTTATTGTCCAGTTGAAACTCGTAAAGCATGAGTTCCGGAATTAGACTACGTTGCATGTTTATCTGTGCGGCTTTAAAATCACCTACAGAGTGAAGCAATGTACAGTGTGTCAGCACACCAACTATCACGATACTACTAACGTAAGCAGGTATCTTCCACTGCCTCAACTGCTTTGGTCCTGTGACAAACTCGCCGTAAACTAGCACTTGTTTACAACTACATAAACTCTTCAAACAATTCACACGCACACGTCTCCAACATCCAAGGGGCTAAAAATGTGTCGACAGTAGGGGACATAGGAGTCATGACCTAAATACGGGCTGCCTTCCTTAGAGTGTAAGAAATTCAATCCCCAAAATGATAATAATAAAATAATAGTATTAACTAATAATAATAATAATAATAATAATAATAATAATAATAATAATAATAATAATAATAATAATAATAATCCCCTGATGAAGTACCAGGCAGTGGCTCTCATGGCTTCTGATCTTAAATGATTGGTATAAAATGTCTTGGTATAAAATATGGGATATAGCAAATATTCTGCTCAGTACCACAGATTTGCTTGTCAGTTGTTTGACCTTAACCAGTTGAGCATGTCCCTTGGTGGCTGACGATATGTGCATCTCTGATCACGAGCATTAGTGGAGAAGCATCATAGCCATGTGTTGAAAGGAATTCTTTGGGGTGTGGATAATTCACCTTTGGAAACATGGGTGTTTCGTCCAACATCTTTAAACAACCCTTATTCAGGGACCTTTTGAGCGGGATGGGCTACTCGACCTGCAGAAAATTCTAACTGGATCCAAACTGCAAGGTCATGCGCTGTTTATCTTCATATGAGATCACCATGTCACGCACATATGGCTGTGATGCATGTGCGTGGTGTACCCTTATCAAACGGGCAGTCATTTTCGGATATTTTACCCCAGTGTCACTCAGAGGGCATACACTGCTCAGTCACTCAATAATAATAATAATGATAATAATAATAATAATAATAATAATAATAATAATAATAATAATAATAATAATAATAATAATAATAATAATAATAACACAGTATGGTTATAAAATATTTGATAAAAATATAAATCATCTCATTTACATGGATGATTTAAAGCTCTTTGCAAAAACTGACCAACAACTCAAAGGCCTACTAGCGATTGTTAAGCAATTCAGTGATGACATCAGGATGCAATTTGGCCTTGATAAATGTGCAAAAGCTACCTTTATCAAAGGAAAAGTGACAAATACATCTAATGTGAACCTTGACCAGCAAAATGTCATAAAAGAGTTAGAACCAGCGGAGAGCTACAAATACCTAGGGGTAATTGAAGGGGACAATATCAAGCACTCAGTGATGAGGGAAAGGATCAGAAGAGAATGTTATCGCAGGGTGAGAGCAATACTGAAGACAGAGCTGAACGCGAGAAACAGGATCGAAGCGATCAATGCTCTAGTCATACCAGTCGTGACTTACAGTTTCAACATCGTTAACTGGTCAATTACTGAAATATGTAATGTTGACAGAAAAATACGAAAACTGTTGACAATGCATAGAATGCACCACCTTAAGGCAGATATAGAACGTCTTTATCTGCCAAGAAAAGAAGGAGGCCGAGGACTTTTACAGCTGGCATTATCAATGAAGGTAGCCACAATTGGCCTAGACACCTATCTGAAAAACTCTGAGGACTGGATGCTAAAACTTGTCTTAAAATATGAAAGCAAGAAAGCATCTTACTCAGTAACAAAACAGGCAAAGGAATATCTAAGTGAATTCCAATTGCAACAAATTCAAGAATTAGACGAACTAGAAACACCTGCAGAAAAAGCTAAGCGCTTGAAAACCCGTGCTAAAATTGCTGCCTTAACTATTATGACTGAAAAATGGCATGGAAAACCTCTCGATGGCAAATACCCAAAGAGAGCGAATAATGCAGATATTGACAAAGCCCTTACCCACCAATGGTTAATGGCCTCTGGCTTGAAATCAGAAACAGAGGGGTTTATCATAGCAGCCCAAGATCAATGCCTACCTACAAAGAACTACCAGGCCAACATATTAAAGAACGGCAGCTCCCCATTATGTCGTATATGCCAACAACAAAATGAGACCATCGATCATGTTGTCTCCATGTGCAGTCTGCTTGCGCCTACAGAGTATCTCAACAGGCATGATAGAGCTGCACAATATATTCACTGGGTAATATGCAAAAACCTGGACTTGCCCCATGATAAAATCTGGTGGGAACACAAACCACCCCCAGTACTTGAAAATGATCACATTGCACTCCTCTGGAACTTCATCATTCAAACTGACAGAAAGATAGACGCAAATAGGCCAGACATCATACTGAAAGACTTCAGACAAACATTATGCCTCCTCATTGATATGACTGTCCCAATCGATATAAACGTATCTGTCAAGACCTACCAAAAACTGAGCAAATATAAAGATCTTGAAATAGAAATTAGCAAAATGTGGAATCTGAAGACGAAAACAATACCTATTGTCATAGGTGCCCTGGGAATGACAGCGAAACGGGCTGATTACTACCTAGATCAGATTCCAGGAAACCCCAAAATGGCTGAAGTTCAAAAGATAGTGCTCGTGGGAACTGCCCATATCCTACGTAAAACAAACACATAATTTTCTTATGGTTTCTTAAACATTCACTTGAACAAAACTGTACAAATCCAAATATATGGTACCCTAGGCATAACACCTACATGAACTTCTAACTTGTTGTCTCTTGAGGTCTCTGGGTGAGACTTGGATCCAACTTGTACAAATGCAAAACAAAAGTCGAACATAAAATAATAATAACAATAGTCCTGGCACTAAAGGAATCTCGAGATGTCCTGTGCTGACACCAAACGAATCTCGGAATGCCCTGTGCTGAAACCAAACGAACTAATAAAACAATAGACCATCTCGTCTCGTGATGTCCTGTGCTGACACCAAACGAATAGAAAAATCGCTACCATAGGCTACGATATTATTTACATTAGAAAAAATGCAAATACTACAAAGTCACCACGCCTGCTTACTGGTATGAACATCATCTTGAGCCAGTCATTGAAGGTAAAATTGTCACACCCTCTGGGATTTTTCAGTCAACACCGACAGAACGTTCCAGGCTAATTGACCAGACATAATCATTAAAGACAGAGAAGAAAATACTTGTAGATTAATAGATGTAAGTATTCCTAATGATATAAATATATCTGTAAAGCCATTTGAAAAATAATGTAAATATAAGGGCCTGGAAATTGAAATACAAAATATGTGGCATCTTAAATCGAAACACTACGTCTTTAAAGGGACTTTCCTTGGATGAAATATTGCAGCCAAAATGCGTTTAACAACATACATACATTACGCATTTGACATCGACTACCCCCCCACACACACACACACTCAAGCACACACACACTCAAGCACACACACGCACACTGAAGCACACACACACACTGAAGCACACACACACACTCAAGCACACACACACACACACACACGCACACACACACACACACACTCAAACACACACGTATACTTATGTGAGCATTTATGTATGTTTACATGTACATACCAACATGTTTATGTATACATATGAAATAAAATTGTTACTCAATACATTGTATAGAATCAATATTTATAAAGAGGCCGTTGATGATTCACAGCTGTATTACTTATTACTCACACAGAGAGAATCAGAGAGTTTGAATGACAGAGAGACCTCTTGACATGACAGTATGGATGTTTCTGTCGTCCAAAACCTGTTATGACAATGAGATATTTTTGAATTCTAAGCAAATCCATTAAGCATTTTTTCATGACTGATATCAGATTGTTACGAGAGTTGAGTTGCATAGTATTAAGTTTCTAATCTCGTTATAACCGGAAACAAATTAATGTTCGTTTGTTCTACATTTATAGGAAATTGAGTGGAAATGGGTAGAAACGTGCCAGAAAAAATAAGTGTCACTACTGTCACATCGGACAACGTAATTTTAGAGTAAGTGAATGAAAAAGATGCAGATAAATACGGTGGCAGCATCTTTCATGATAGACTTCTCTTTCTGATAAATCAAAACTGACCTACATAGGATTAAACAAGAAGAACACGAAACAGATAAATTTTGTATGTGTCTACTATTAAATGTTTCCAGGAAACGATGGAACAACTATTCCTTACATCTACTTGTTTCTAATTCAGATACTACTCACTGTGTAGGGCGGCTGACATCATTGTGATGCTGCTGCTCGGAAACTGGGGACAATCTCTTTTGTTTAGGAAGTGCGAACAAGAAAAAGCATAAAGGAAAATTTCAAAATATGAAGAAACAAGGAATAAATGAATATTGACATCATGGGAAAATCTGAAACTAATGAAACAGAAGAAATTGATGGTAAGATTCTAAGAGAAAATTACATAGTGCTGTATGTCGATTAAGAAGAGAATTGGAAGAGCGGAAAAAAGGAAAAACAGAAAAATCACTAATTAGATGATGGGAGATTCAATTAATGATAATTGTAAATATACAAGGCGTATTTTTTCGATACCAAAATCGCATACTCATAAGCTTTGCACAAGAATATGGCATGAGGAGATAAAAGTATTCTAATAAATTTAAAATGAAAAATGAGATAAGAATTAATACGGGAAATTTTGATAGGAAAGTCAGCGGAGAAAGTAGCAATAATAAAACAAGTCGTTATTGATTATGGGGAATAAATGAAAGAGGCGAACAACTGATTCATTCTTACGAAAGAAAAGCTTGAAGGGGCACCAACATCTCGTTACTGCATCTACCATTAAAAATGCGTTCATGTGACATCAGGAAAACAACGCAAACTGAATAAGTCACGGTTCCAGTCGTATCCAACTTTCAAAAATGAACATACTCTGAAATAGATATAGGGTTCAGATGATAATACAATGGTAAATAAATTAGTAGTAAATACAATGTTAAATGAATTAAAGTTACATTGAAAATTGCAAGAAAAAATAAACGTGATCATGCGACAGTTGACAATATATAAACAGAACTTATAATGTGCAAAACCAAATGCACACACACATACACACAAGCAAACACACACATATATACATTCTCTTCCAATAATTCGACACTTTAGCTGCACCACGTACCTGTTTCTGTGTGGTGTATGGATGTAAGTGTGATTGATTCGTGAGTGCAGAGAAATAATGGCGAGAGGTGAAGTGAGTACTTGGAATACAGATAAATCCTATAAACATAGAGAGGCGAAAGGATACATACATACATATATATTTAAATACAAAAGAAGCGACCGTTAATAGGCAACCTTACATGCTAGAAAGAGCAGTCAAAACGTCCAAAACCACATTTAAGAGAAATTTCGAAGGGAATGAAAAATAACTTTTACCTTGTTTTTTACAGCCATACCTAGTTTTCGAACTCTGATTAGCAAATAAAATAATTTGCTAGGCGAAGTTTTTATGAGTGGCTACTCCCAAAACACATATAATTTATACATACATACATACATACATACATACATACATACATACATACATACATACATACATACATACATGTGTGTGTGTGTGTGTGGAAAAAAGTCAAGGTAGAAAATGCTAAAATAATTTTAGAAAAAACATTTCAGTACCGGTTTCAGTCATTGAGACTTTTTCAACTGTAAGTATGGAAAACAATTAAATTTTGGAAAAATTAGAAGAAAAAAATTTTTAAAGAATATTTGCATAGTCTTCAAATACAACAGGCGTTTTCCTTGTTTCTACCTATCTCTGTCTCGACCACGAGTAAACAAGAAAGACAGTGACAGGCAGAAACAAGGAAAACGCCCCTTGTATTTGAATACTATGCAAATATTCTTTTAAAAAACTTTTCTTTTAATTTTTCCGAACTTTAATTATTTTCCATACTTACAGTTGAAAAAGTCTCAATGACTGAAACAAGTACTGGAATGTTTTTCTAAAATCATTTTAGTATTTTCTACCTTGACTTTTTTCCATATATATCAACTCATGTGTTCCTTTTCAAGTATGGACTCATACAAAGTATGAATTGTTTCCAAAGGAATTTTTGTCCATTCTTCAACTAAAACAGTCTCCAGTTCTTGTAGTGATGATGAGAGAGGATATCGACTTCTTAATTGTTTTTCTAAAATGCACCCTAAATGTTCAATAGTATTGAGATCTGGGGACTGTGGTGGCCACATAAGATGTTCAACTTCACTAGAATGTTCCTCGTGCCATTCAATAACAATTATAGCTGTGTGAATTGGTGTATTATCATCCTGAAAGACTGCGTGTCCCTCTCGACACAGTTTCGCAAACATACAATGAATTTGATCAAATAAAATGCTTAAATAGTCTTGACTATGAATTCTGCCATGAAAGGAAACCACTGGGCCAGCGGATTTCTAGCATATAGCCACTCACCAGAACATCACAGATCCTCCTCCATATTTAACAGTTGGAAGAAGGCAGTCTGGGTCAAATGCTTCTTTTGACTGTCTCCACATGTATACTCGGTCGGAGGTCGGAAATAAGGTAAAGGATGACTCGTCCGAGAAAATAAAATTCTGTTATTGCTCTAGGCACCAATTCTGTAGGTTTTTACTCCTCTTTAAATGCTTTGCAATATTTGTTTTTGAAAGTAGCGGTTTTCTGATTGCAACCCTCCTGTGAAATTCGGCTTTGTGCAGCTTCCGGAGAACAGTTTTTGTGGAAACTGGGTTCTTGAGGTGGTCATTAAGCTCTGCAGTAATTTTGGTAGCTGTACTTTTGTGATCCTTTCTAACAATTCGCGTAAGAATTAGACGGTCCCTATCTGAATGTGTTGGCTTGCGTCCAGAGTTTTGTGTCGACGAGGAAGTGTTTCCCTCTTTCTCAAAGGCTGTTATTACTTTCAAGATAGTAATTCTTCATATAACAAACATTTCGGCTGTTTTCCTTACGCTAGCACCTGCCATTGAGCACCAACAATTTGACTTCTTTGAAAGCCAATAGATCTGTCATTTTAATGAATTTTAATGACCTTTTTCTGATGATATCGGAAAAGAAACAACAATTTTAGCAAAACATATTAATCAACACTAATAATAAATAAAAGGAACATAAAGATAAACAAGATTTTTACGGTTTTATATATATTTCAAAATTACGATTCTATGATGCTAGGTGTTTCCATTATTTTGTCCAACCCCTCTATATACATATATGCGTGCATGTATACACTTACATAAAGATTACTCGTACATATATAGATACACACACACATATATGTAAGTATGCCATTGTTCAGTTTTATTTCAAGATTTCTTGCCAATAGGGAAAAAGTCGGTTTCTAACCTAGATCCAAGGTTCCTTCATTGGAATTTCAACATCAATAACAGGGTATTTTTGCATGTATGTATGTATGTATGTAGGCGCAGGAGTGGCTGTGTGGTAAGTAGCTTGCTTACCAACCACATGGTTCCGGGTTCAGCCCCACTGCGTGGCATCTTGGGCAAGTGTCTTCTACTATAGCCTCGGGCTGACCAAAGCCTTGTGAGTGGATTTGGTAGACGGAAACTGAAACAAGCCCGACATATATATGTATATATATATGTATGTGTGTGTATATGTTTATGTGTCTGTGTTTGTCCCCCCAACATCGCTTGACAACCGATGCTGGTGTGTTTACGCCCCCCGTAACTTAGCGGTTCGGCAAAAGAGACCGATAGAATAAGTACTAGGCTTACAAAGAATAAGTCCTGGGGTCGATTTGCTCGACTAAAGGCGGTGCTTCAGCATGGCCGCAGTCAAATGACTGAAACAAGTAATAGAGAGTATGTATGTATGTATTTGTACATATATGGAGAAAGAGAGAGAGATCGAGAAGAGGAAAGAAAAGAAAAGACATATACTAGCTGATTTGTTTCTACAGAAGTATTTTTATCGGAGATATTCCTTCGAATTTAGATCTCAAAAATTTTCTCAAAATTATACATGAATATGTATGTACGCTTTATTGTATACATGAGAAAAGAAAACGGGTGTTTCTCTAACTATCCCTTAAAATGACTCAGAAACAAGGTACAGCCTATTTGTGTACTACGAATGCTATCAGATGAAGTTTATTTTTATATTTACCCGTTCTACGACGTTATTCTGTTGTTATTTGGATAGACTTCAATATCATAAATGTAAACAAGGCATCGCTTACATGGATATTTCGTCTTTAGGTAATTTTAACTAATTAACAAAAATTGCATACGTACATTGTTCCAGTATTTACTCTGAGAAGGTAAACCTAACGGCGTAAATGGAAATTTCAAATTTGGTTTTGGAACTTGTCGAAATTTTCGTAAACATGAAGGGTTGTCGAAAACTTCATGTTTTCGAGGAAGATGTTTTTTCTTTGTAGCTATATTAATCATTCTATAATAAATTGTATTTCACTCAGAGTCGCTTCAATTTCAAATTATTCCGATCTATTTGCACTTTCCTTAGAGATATTTCAGGACGAATTAAAGCACCTGCTCAACACCAAGAGGTCATATTGATATATACAATATATTGTTTATACATACATACATACATACATACATACATACATATGTATACACGCGCGCGCGCGTGCACACACACACACACACACACACACATATATGGAATATGAAAGAAAGTGACAGAAAGTGGAGTTTACGAGATTCTTTAATAGTCATTACGATTGTTTCGACCCATCTTGCATCGGTCCCGTGCGGGTGAGATGCTGTAGAAACAGTTGTGGTGCATCATTAATGTAGATGTGTCTCGGCAGGTAATTTGTCAAAAGGTAACTTGTTTTTAAATCTCTGTTTAGCTTATTTTGATTAGAATATATTTTGGTAGTTTTAAATGGAATGCATTGACCTTGCGCTTGTTTCCACGCCGTAAGCAATTTCCTGAGTTGTTACACGACATTCTTCCATGACTGTTCACCGAACCTTCACAATCGGCTCCTCGTTTCGGCTTGTCAATGTCTTCACCGAGCGTGCGTCGCTCTCCACTGAGGTGCGATCATACTTGAAGCGCTTGTACCACTCCTTCATTTGCGTTTTGCCCATCGCCAAAGGCTTGCTGAATATTCTGAATAATTTGAACTTGAGTATCACTAAATTTTGGCAAAACCTTCCACAATAAATTTGCTCGGTGTGATCGATGAAAACGAACATCCGAAGTGCGCGTATTACACGTTTTAATTCTAGGCGCAACTGCCGGGCATTGGCACGGCCTACTGCGGGTAAAATTGTTTTGCATGCCGGGGTGGGGGGCTCGACGTCACCTCCGAACCAAAGGATTTTGTCCTCGCAGCTTTAGTTTTGCCGAGAAAAATTTTAGTCTGATACTTTTGGGATGCTCCTCGTAGCTATATTTTATATACACGTGCATATATATTTCCTATATCTATATTATCCACGCACACACAGATACATATATATATATATATATATATATATATATATATATATATATATATATATATATATATATATACACACACACAGACACAGGCAAGCACACACAAACGCGCGCGCGCGCACACGTACACATATATATGCAATTGCAGCGTCGAAAGTGTTGATAAACCATTTAAGAAGCACACAAAAACCGTTAGATTCACTTCAACATTTAAATTTAATTTGTGTTAAGAGATATTCATCCCTTTGTAACCGCGACCTGTTCACTGACAAAGTTTTGTACTTGGGAGAGAGAATTCAAGAAAGAGTGATAAAAACTGAGGAAGCGGAAGGAAATTTGACAAAATTATATTGTCACATATATGTAAGAGGGAACAACGATTATGAAGGCTGAGGAATAAGGATAAAGTAAAGAATTTTATAAGGAACAGTTTGCTGGGATGCTTTAGCTGTGATGTGCCGTGTAAACTCCAGAAGGCAAATTTTCTACATAATTTCCAAAGGCTGTTTTGTTAATTCATATATTTAAAACCCTATTATGTAATGTTTCCTTCATTTTCTGAAGAGAATTGTTTGAACTATTTTTAGCTGGTCAAGCATCCATATGCATTGAAGTTGCCGCGGCAAGTAGTCACAATTGAATTGCTGAGAATTTCGTTGGCAATCAATGCGATTCTTATGTGCACCACCTTATTAAAACCTAAAAAAAGTAGACTACCTTTCTAAACATTGAGAGAGGTATTTATGTACCACACTTTACAGAAACTAGGGGCTAACGATGTTGCAGCATTTGACGGATTGGTTTGGCTTTACTTGTCTGCGGTGCGATCTCATTACGCCCTGTCTATATGATGGAGGAAATGGAACAACCGTTCTTTTATTCTGTATGATTAAGAAAGTATTATACTCAACATCTGTGACATGCACCTCTAAAATATGTATATATGTATGTATGTATGTATGTATGTATGTATGTATGTATGTATGTATGTAAAACGCCAAATATGTTACTTCTCTAAACATAGTTAAAGAATGCCAAACGCCAGCTAGGATCTTTTAGAAATATTTAATATTTAGAGTTGATAGTATTTATAACACATTTTTAAGTCAGTATTTTATTGGTGAGAAACGGTCAGATTTTAGATATCAGATAACTTAGAATTTCATCCAATAATTTGATCAATAACCGAAAATATAGTTGGAAGTGTGTTATTAAAATTATATCTCTTTCTTTCTGCTTGTCGTACAGAACCCTTTATTACAATTTGAATTATGTCCCTTTCTGTTGCCAACGCAGAGGAGTCAGAGCTCTTCAGAAATTATACCTTATACAAGCAGGCCTACAATTTATTTGAAACATTTTTGGGTTCATTCCAAAATTTTAGGCAAGTCAATACATCAAATGTCCTGATAATTGTCCTTCGTGGTGGCCAGCAATAGAGCTATACAGAATTGTGCAGAAATCCCTCTTGTATTAGCCGGTTATATTGAAATTGGTTATTCACGAAAGAATTTTGCTAAGATCTTTCAAGAGACTTTATTCAATGAAGATAGTGTGCATTGGCATTTATACATAGAAATTGAAATGTGAGGAAATTTCCTCTTCACAGCACTTTGAATTTTCGATTAACACTCAAAACATAATGTTGCCCCTCTTCGTAACTCTGCTGCTGCAACTACTACTGCTACTATTACAACTACTACTACTAATGATGATGATGATGCTGATGATGATATCAACAACAACAACAATTAAAGCTAAGAAGCTGAAAAGAAAATATGACATAAAAAAATAAGCAAAATCAATGAAGTAACTGAAAGAAACCAAGCAAATTATCGAAGCCAAAACAGCTCGGCTAAGGAGACTCAAAAATATATTGAACTTTTGAAAGACAACAATATGTTCCACAATAATCCTAAACGTTTCCATAAGAAGATTGCATTCGGAGCACTAACAACCAAGTGTGAGAAACATATCAAAGCAATTAGAATTGACATGAGGGCAGAGCAAGCCCAAAACATCTTCTGGGGTAGCAAGAATTTTGAGATTGGTACTTGGATGTGGAATGCCGCTCACGATAATTAACAACCAAGTAGCAAAGCTTATAATGCGTAGAAAGAGACCCTGTGAGACCTCTGACGGCAGGCTGCTGCTCGCTCTCACAGGATCTACCAGAACAAACAAGACTGAACGTTCTGAGAAGTAAAACAACAAGAATAACATCAACAACAACATAATAATAATAATAATAATAATAATAATAATAATAATAATAATAATAATAATAATAATAATAATAATAACAATGCATAAAAAGCTGGCAGAAAACTTTAACAACATAATAGCAGATCCAGAGACAATGCCTGAATGGCTCACAAAAGGGAAAACCATCTTAATCCCCAAATCCACGGAAACGGAGAAACCACAAAACTATAGACCTATAACCTGTCTCCCTACGATCTACAAAGCCTTTACTGCAATAATATCGCAGAGATTGAGTAAACACCTGGAAAATAACAACCTGTTTTCAGAAGAGCAGAAGGGATGCTGCAAGGGCTCATACGGCTGTAAAGATCAATTATTGATCAATAAAGCCATAACTGAAGACAGCCGCAGAGAGAAGAAAGGCCTCAGTATGGCCTGGGTGGACTACCAAAAGGCTTTCGACAGTGTTCCCCACACGTGGATTCTGGAAACACTAGCCATAAACAAGGTGGCACCAATTATCATAAAATACATAGAGCACTCAATGAACAAATGGCAGACAGTGCTACAGCTCCAAACAAAAGAGGGACTTGTGAAAACGAAAGCCATCCCCATTAGAAGAGGAATATTCCAGGGAGACACGCTCTCTCCACTCCTGTTCTGCCTGGCACTCACACCTTTAACAGAATTCCTAAATAGAACTGGATGCGGTTACAAATGCTATGGAAAAACAGTCAGCCACCTTCTATATATGGATGACCTAAAATTATATGCAAAAAACGACAAAGAGCTAGAAACACTACTACAGACAGTACACGGCTTTACCAAGGAAATAGATATGAAATTCGGATTAGAAAAATGTGCCATAGCAACCCTGAAAAGAGGAAAACTAGTTAAAAGTAGCAACATCACATTAGATAAAGCCAATGAAATAAGAGAACGAGACGAAAGCCAGCCATACAAATATTTAGGAGTCAATGAACTAGATATGATACAACACACACAAATGAAAGAAAAAAATAAAGAAAGAGTACTATAGACGAGTTAGATCAATACTAAAAACAGAGCTCAATGCTAAAAACAAGATAATGGGTATCAACACTTTAGCTGTCCCAGTTATAAGCTACAGCTACAACATCCTTAACTGGACACTAAACGAACTATGTAAAATAGACAGGAAAACAAGAAAAATAATGACAGGATATAGGATGCACCACCCAAAATCTGACATAGAAAGGCTATATATACAACGCACAGAAGGTGGCAGGGGTCTCATACAGCTAGAAAACTATTATAAAATAACCACCATAGGACTGCAAAAATGCCTACTCCAGAAGCAAGGGAAACTAATACAAATAGCCACAAAACACGAGCAAAACAAAAAACTGTTTTCAGTATTTAAGGAAGCTGACAAATACAAACAAGAAATCAATCTACCTAACAAATACGAAGAAGAAGAAGAAGAAACAACAAAAGCTATAAAACAAATGAAATCCAAACTAAAACTAGAACAGCAACGGACCATGATAAAACGATGGCAAGAAAAGCCCCTACATGGTAAATACTGGGCTAAAGTAAATGCGAAAGAAATAGACAGAGAAAAATCCCAGCAATGGCTGAGAAGCTCAGGACTCAAAGCAGAGACTGAAGGATTTTTAATTGCTGCACAAGACCAAAGCCTCCCCACCAGAAATTACCAAAAACACATAATGAAAAGAAATATAACAAGTAACTGTAGAATGTGGAGATCGACAAGAAACAATAAATCATATTATCTCTGGCTGCCCAGTCCTGGCTAAGAAGGAATATATTCACAGACACGACAGAGCTGGGACCTATATACACTGGAAGCTATGCCAACATTATGGAATAACAACAGAAAAAAAGATGGTATAAACACACGCCAGAAAAGGTCACAGAAAACGAGAAAGCAACCATACTCTGGGATATGCCAATACACACAGATAGAGAAATTAAGGCAAATAGACCAGATATAGTTGTCAAAGATCATGAAGAAAAAAAATGCTTTCTAATTGATGTATCAATACCAGCAGATGACAACGTTTCTCTAAAAGAAATGGAAAAACTTTCAAAATACAAAGACCTGGAAATAGAGATAACTCGAATGTGGAATCTAAAAACAGAAACAATTCCTATCATAGTAGGTGCCTTAGGTATAATAAAAAAATATTCAGACAAATACATAACAAAAATAGCAGGACTTACAAATATATATAACATACAGAAAATTGCACTACTGGGTACTGCACACATTCTACGCAAAACACTTTCAATACAGTAAACATAAGAGCACCACAGCAAACCACAGCACATACCCAAGGCGCACAGAGCTGCACTCGGTAGTGAAGTGAAAGCACGTTATAAAAATAAAACTACTGAATAATAATAATAATAATAATAATAATAATGATATGATTGGTTCCTGAATATATATAAATGAACAAATAGATAAAATATCAAAAATCACGTCTTCATGAATATCTACGTAGAAGTGTACAAGAAGTTCTTTGATGCAGACAAGCAACGCCCACACACGCACACACACACACACATGGAGACATTCACACACATACACATACATAAACTCTCACACATATACATAGAGAGATAGAAAGATAAATAGATAGATAGATAGATAGATAGATAGATAGATAGATAGATAGATAGATAGATCCAAATATGTATCTAGGAGTGTGCATGTGTGTGTTTGTGTGTGTATGTGTGTGTGTATGCGTGTGTGTGTGTGTCTAATATTGTGTAGTAATGAGTGTACGACAATTATTGTTCTGATTGAAAGCACTGGCACAGTTTGGAATATCTGATGTAATCCACAGTTCGGATATATTACCTTTGGATCCACTTCAGGAATTCCGGAGTGTTAGTTGAGATAATAATTGATTAAGTAAACAGGAGATGGAATTGGCATAACTCTTTACTTTGTATGACGATCATTTCGACTCAACCTGCATCTATCTTTGTATAGGTGGGATGCTTTACATCATACTATGTTACATCAATTTTGCAGTCTGAGTCACATCACATAGATACATACATAAAGTGTGTGTCGCTGAGCACAGCATCTCACCTATAGAAGACAGTTGCAGGACGGGTCGAAACGATCGTCGGACAAAATAAAGAGTTATACCAATGCCATCTTCTGTTTACATAATCGATTATCATATATATATATATATATATGTGTGCGTGTGTATGTGTGTGTGTATGTGTGTGTGTGTGTGTGTGTGTGTGTGTGTGTGTGTGTGTTTATGTACATTTATACATAGAAACATACATATATATATATATCTTTGGGGTTATGGGAGAGACAGAGAGACAAGGAGAGTGTGTGTGTGTGTTAGTGTATCTGGGTGCGTACATATATGTGTATGAATGTATGTATGTATGTATGTATGTATTTAGGAATTAAAGAGTCTTTAATCATCGTCTACTTTACTTTTCCCCTATCGAAAGGATTGGAAAAGAGAAGCGTAACAGTATATAAGAAACTTCATTCTCACACAAAACAAAATATGATTAATCGACGGCGCATCATCATTTGATAATTTTCCAAAATATCTGTCAGCTATTTTCCTTCACGTTTCTTTGCTCTTTATTCATGATGTCTTTTCTTCTAATAAATCACTGAATGCGTTAAAATATTGCTTTACCACTTTTCAGAATATGGCAAAATGTCATGTTGGGCACAAAACATCTTTGATATTAGTTCTTTAGAAATTGCTACAGAAATAGCAATGGAATTATCTTCAAAAATACACCAGTCTTAATATTTTGTTTTTGTTCAAAACTGCAAAATGCTCCCATAAAAAATTATATCTCACTATATATAGATTATTCATCGGAAACGTCAAGATCAAAGAAAATATTCAAGATGAAATTCCATATAAAATATATACACACTGCTTTTTATATTAGTACTTCGTTTGTAAAGACAAACTTTCCTTAATCCACACGCAAAGACATACAGTATATATAATGCATATAATATCAATGTGTGTGTGTGTGTGTGTGTGCGTGTGCGTGCGTGTGTGCGTGCGTGTGTGTGTGTGTGTGTGTGTGTGTGTGCGTGTGCGTGCGTGTGTGCGTGCGTGTGTGTGTGTGTGTGTGTGTGTGTGTGTGTGTGTGTGTGTGTACATATATCTTCTCTCTTTTAGCGTTTACTTGTTTCAGTCATGAGACTGCGGTCATGCAAATGCACCGCCTTGAGGAATTTTCAGTCGAATGTATCGACACCAGTACTTTTATATATATATATATAAGTCTCGTACTTATTCTATCGGTATATTTTTGCAGAACCCCAAAGTTACAGGAACGTAGACACACCAGCACCGGCTGTCAAGCGGTTGGGGGAACAAACACAGACACAGAGACACACAAACACACACACATACACACACAGAGAAGCACCCTGGCACACACACCCACGCACACACGTGTATATATATATATATATTCATATATATAGATAAATTAGATATGTTTCAACCAAAGATTGGTTCAAGCCTTATCTAATTTAATAGAACTACATGATAGGATTAGATATATCATGGTCCATTCAAGTAGTGAGTCCTTGTTGAGTGAATTGTATTAAGGTTAGGTATCTTATCTGGTATTCCTTCAAGAAATTTGTCCAGATTCCTTTTAAAGGGATCCTATTCTTCTTTGATTTATTTCAGGACAATGTTAAATAGGGAAGGGCCTATTGAAGAAAAGAAATTGTGTTGCAGTATTTATGTGTTGGGTAGGGACGTATGGCCCGTGATCCTAGCATTGGATGAATTTTGAAGCTCCTGTTGAGGTTGTTTGGGCAATATATTTGGTATAATCTCCACGTCGTGCAAATATTAGAAGGCACTTGCACAAGGTGCCAGGCAGCGGTGTTGAACCCAGGACCATGTGGTTGGGAAGCAAGCTTCTCACCACACAGCCATTCTTGCACCAATACAGAGTGGTGATAAAGTTACGCACCATCCTGCAATATGTGAAATTGCTGACATTCTCATTTTTTATCTCTTTTCACATCTACCGATATTACTCACAAACCAATCGTCATTGGATAGAGGCAGATAATTAGCAAGGCAGGGGCAAGGTAATGGTGTGGATAGTCAAGTAATTGGACCATTTTATTTTGAGGGCTCTGTGGCAAGTGATTCCTATCTCGACATGCTTGGTAACAAGATGATGCTTCATGTGGATTCACTTGGAAGGGGAAATCCTGTCTGGTTTCGGCAAGATGAGGCTCCGCCCCGTTATACATTACGAGTTCGGAATTTTCTGAATGAACATTTTCCAGGGAGATAGCTAAGGTTTTCCGGGCCAGTTAAATGGACACCATGGTCATCAGATTTAACACCCATGGACTTTTTCTCCTAGGGCTACATTAAATCCCGTGTGTATTCTGAAAAGATTCGTGACCAAGGACATCCTTTTCAAAGAATTGTTGAAGCATGTGAACAATTCAACAGCAATGAAGAGCTATTTGAGAAGGTTCATCGCAATTTCAAATTTAGTATGAACACTTGTTTAGAGCTACATGACCAACACTTTGAACATTTGAAATGGATTACCTACTTCATTGCTGATAAACCATACTCGATATCTCCCATTGTGCGTGGCTTTATGGCCACCTTGTATGTGTGTGTGTGTGTGTGTGTGTGTGTGTGTGCGTGCGCGCGCGCGTGTGCATGTGTGTGTGTGTGTGTGTGTGTGTGTGTGTGTGTGTGTGTGTGTGTGTGTAAGATGGAGATAAGATAAAGGAGAAGTAGTTTGAAGAACTAAGTGAAAAAGAGAATTGTGAGTTAAGTCAATGAAGGAGAGTATAAGTGTGTCGCTTTGAAGCTGCCCAGTTCTGTTCTTGTAGATATTATCATTTGTCAATATATTTGCGACTAATATATTTTTGTATGTAAATTGTTGCATATGTGTATAGATTTATATGCACTACAATGAGTGTATAAATGTATAAAAACAAAATTCTATAGATATAAGCAAACATTTATATACATACGAGTATTAGCACTTAGATATGTACATGAATATACACCAATACCCGTATGTATAAGACCTATATATATATATATATATATATATATATATATATATATATATATATATATATATATATATATATATATATATATATATGACATAGTTAGATGCAGAATCCATGAAAACTGGTCAGCATGTCCAAAAGGGAATCCATAAAAACTGCGAAAGAAAAATAAATTATACTGAGTTGATTTCCCTTGAGGAGGGAAGTCACACAATCTTGCCATTTTTTTCTACGAATATCGTATAAAGTTGTGTGTGCGCGCGCGTGTGTCTGTGTTTGTATGTGTGTGCGTGTGTGCGCGTGCGAGTGCAGGGGGGGGGGTAGAATGGGTGAGTGTGTTTGAGTGTGTGCGCGACCGTGCGTTCGAGTGTCTGTGCATATTTCATTTATATATGCTTCTATGTGGGTAGAAGTATATATGCTATATATATTTATGTACAAAAGAGTACGTACTTTTATGTATACAAATCAGCCAAACAGTTCACTTGAACTAGTGTATGTGTACCATTCAGATGATGATATTCACTGCAATATTGATGTCACAAATACTCCTTTACTGTTTTTCTGTGCTTCTTTTAGTCATTTCGACTGCACCTGTACTGCGACATAGTCTTAGGTGTGTGAATAACATTTTTAGAACTTTTAAGGCAAAATCATATAACTGCCTATTGTTATATACATATATTGAATATATGCTAAGCATGTTTATATACAGATTTGTAATCTGGACATGTGACCATCAGCTGCAAATAGATTGTTGCTGGATGATAAACTACATTATCTTTCAAAAAGAAATGGTGCCTATAAGAAACGTGTATTGTAATTAATTACATATCTTCCAAATATATTTTCCCCATAACTTTGCTATACGAATGAAACTGGAACAGAGAAACTCATGTAAAGGAACAATCGAATTCCTATGAGAAGAGACATGCACACACATACATAAAAAACACACACACAAACGCAGGAATATGCAGAATACATACATACATATATACATACACACACATACATACATACATAAATATGCACGCACACACAGACATACATACAAACACATTCACACATACATGCATGCATACATACACACACACACTGAGACACACACATGCGCAAAAACAAACAAAAGCAAAAACAGAACGCAGCGTAAATAACGGACAGAGTCAAGACTATTGAAAAGGTTGCAAGACGCAACGAAAAGTTTAGGAAAATAAAAATAAGAAATAAGTGGAAATTTTAACGGTGAGCGTGTTAAATTTTAAGGCACGATAAGAAAGTGACTCTCCCCAGACGCAACAGTATATATATATATATATATATATATATATGTTTACATGTATATATACATATATATATATATATATATATATAAATAAGGATAAGATCGATATTTAAAATATTGATCTTATCAAGTGGCCAGCATGGGAATAAAAACCATCAAAGGTAATAATTATTTAAAATTATAATACAGGGTATCTAAGAGATACCGCCACGCTGAAAAATAGCAGTCAAATCTTGACTCTAAAAACCACATGTATGAAACAAATTGTATAGCAACATGATATATGTATATGTATGAAACAAATTGTATAGCAACATGAAAAATAAAAATTATAATCCATTTTAACATCTAATCTACATAAATATGAATGAATTTGTTGAACTGTTTAACAAGTTAAATCATATACTGATTATTTCTATACAAGTTTTCATACCTATACAAATTTATATACGTAAATTAAAAAATAAAGTATGAAGAAACGACGTAAGAAATCTTTGGAAATTACTCCAATTAAAGGGCGAACTCACATTCATCCGTGAATATCTATATATATGACCATGAGTGCACCTAAGAGGCTCTCCCCCGGAGTACAAGTCTGGGCGAAAAGTCACTCATCGGCGAACGCACAGCCCATGGTTGATTTTATTGAAGACCAGCAGTCACCCATGCATACCAGTCTCCCCTCTCCACGCCACCGATGTTGTCCAGGGGAAAGGCAAAGGCCGACACAGCTTGGTACCACACGTTTCTACAGCTGAGTGAAATTGAGCAACGTGAAATAAAATGTTTTGCTCAAGAACACAACATGTAGCCCTGTCCGGGAATCGAAGTCACAACATTACGATCGTAAGGTCGACGCTCTAACTACTGAGCCATGCGCCTTCAATTATATACATATAAGTAGTAGTAGTAGTAGTAGTAGTAGTAGTAGTAGTAGTAGTAGTAGTAGTAGTAGTAGCTGAAGTTTATGTTGGTGAAAATAGAGAGGCTGAGTATGTCTATCTGTAAGGTTAATTGTATAAATGCATTTTAGATTTTATGTTCTGGACTTATCAACTAAATTCCATGTCTTACACAACCAAGGACGCAGTTGTAAAATGTTCGTTTCAAATCTTTTCTTAAGCAGTCTTAATAATTTAATATTTTGCCTTGCGTTTCGATGAATAAACATTTTATGGAATACATATGGCTTTCTCTTAAACATATGTATATGCATGTGTGTATCTACATTGATACATATATTCCTACCCCTACATGAAATAAGATACAACGCATATTACACTGACAGGTTTTAGCAGATGCAGTTTTTAAAAGAAATAATAATAATCAAATAAATAAATCAAATAAAAAGTTCTAAAATCTATCTTTTATTTTCAATTTTTTTCATCGAAATATGTTCCATGAAGAAATATGTTGGGTTTTTTTTCCCTTGAGTCTTCTCAGCCTTCATTCGAAAGTGACACCATCACGTTGTAATCCTTTAGGTGTATTTTTCGGTGGGGATGGAGCATAACATACTACCTCTTTCATTATAATTTCTTCCTATATTGATTTTATTTGGGCCTTTTTTCCTTGTTTATCTTCGTGAGTGCATATGTGTGCATATGTTTGTGCGTGTCTGTTCATGATTGTGAGGGAGAGACTGATAAATAATTTTGTGTGCATAACTTTACCCATAATCTCATTGGTTGTAAAAAAAAGTCTCTTCATAAATATATTTTTCACAAGTGTTTTAGTCACGTATGCATGTGTTGAAAAAGGGCTGCCGCACCACTTTATTTTCAATACTGATTAAGTTATAGTTCATAAGCACGCAAGCACACCCTCCACACACACTCTCACACAAGCATCTATACATGCATATCTCTATGCGCAGATCTATGCATACGAGGGGGTGCTAAAAAGTTTTGGCTTTTTGGGTATCGCGAAAAGCCTGGCTGGAAACCCAACCTTACGAGTTCTTTTAAAGGGCTTTGAAAAAGTGAAGCATCTGTGGAATAAGTGAATGTGAATCTGAGAAGAGAAATATGTTGAGTAAAATCATAATTAATTGATCCTATTGTATTTACTTTTATCCAAGAAGCCATTCAGTTCCACCTCGTACATATCCTTGCTCGGGATTAAGATGGCATTGTTTTTTGTTTCACTTGTTAAAGTCATGTAACTTCAGCCATACTGGAGCACCGCTTTGGTCGAAAATATGAGCCACAGGTTTTATTCTTTGTAGGCCTAGCAGTTATTCTATCAGTGCCT
Source organism: Octopus bimaculoides (assembly GCF_046866305.1). NCBI lineage: Eukaryota > Metazoa > Mollusca > Cephalopoda > Octopoda > Octopodidae > Octopus > Octopus bimaculoides. The sequence continues at coordinate 32,066,401 of NC_142940.1, forward strand.
TTTACCAGACCGCTATGTTATGGGAACGTAAACACTGCAACGTCGGTTGTTAAGCAATGGTGGTGGTACAAACACACACACACACACACACACACACACACACACAGAGAAATATACGCACATATATATATGTATGTATATATATATATAGAGAGATAGATAGATAGATAGATAGATAGATATATGTATACACACGCACACACATATATACATATATATACGCATATATATACACGTATATATATACATATATATATATACATATATATATATATATATATATATATATATATATATATATATATATATATATATATATATATATATATATATATATATATATATATATATATATATATATATATAGAAGGTTTAGATTTAGATTCAAGATTGAATATGGTACTAATATTTAGGCACCAGAATATCGTATGGTATGGTATTATACAAAAACCATTCCAAAAGGATAGGTGATCAAAAAATCAAAATAAGCAACACGGATTCCAAAGATGATTGCAGCACGCACGTTTCATGCTACGCCATTTATTTAAGTAATGCGAGCATTGCATTAAATACAATATGAAGAGCAATCTTCAGCTGCACGAAAATGCAGAACATTACAGTAGAATAGACATATTATAATTGTGGCAACATTTCAAATCCAAGTGGGAGGAAGAATACATAAAAATACATAAAAATGCATTCTTCTTCCCACTTGGATTTGAAATGTTGCCACAATTATAATATGTCTATTCTACTGTAATTTTCTGAATTTTCGTGCAGCTGAAGATTGCTCTTCATATTGCATTTAATGTAATGCTCGCATTACTTAAATAAATGGAGTAGCATGAAACGTGCATACTGCAATCATCTTTGAAATCCGTGTTGCTTATTTTGATTTTATATATATATATATATATATATATATATATATATATATATATATATATATATATATATATATATATATATATATATATATATATATATATATATATATATATATATATATATATATATATATATATATATATATATATATATATATATATATATATATATATATATATATATATATATATATATATATATGTATGTATGTATGTATGTATGTATGTATATATGTAAAAATTAACACTTTTTTTCCGAGTTGAGATTCGAAACGGAATCTAAGGATTTTTGATCGTTTCATCCACCACTGACCAAATAGGCATGAAATGAATTTCTTTGTCTTGTCAAAAGATGATGGATTGTCTCCCTTCGAACTTCGACCTCAGCCGTGTTATTTAAGGTTCAAATGGACAAGAACAGGATGCGACCTCCATAGGTAGGAATTTCTTCTGTGGTATGTCTGTCCTTCTAAATCTCACGACCATTATAAATACAGCAATCCGTCAAGGGACAGAAATTCAGAGACAGTCGGAGAGAGAGAGAGAGATAGCCACGAGATAGCTAGCCATTAACTTCACCAGTTAAACAGGTGAGACAGATTCAGATATTCAACGTGAACAACAATGACCAACTCACACACAGACACAAAACATGTCCGGTTCTACCTCATCATATCGACACATTGTTTCTCCTGTTTATTTCTTCTTGACCAGCTCGACGTAAAGTTGGTAATGTCTTGTAGTGACATTTTTGGTGTATGCAACAGGTAAATGCAAGTATCGTTTAAATAACTTATTTAAATTACAATCCGATGTTTTCCTTTGATTTCGCCCTCATATCTATTTTATCTGCTACCTCAACATCTTTTGCTACACTTTTTTCACTACATATATATATATACACACACATATATATATACATATATATATATATATATATATATATATATATATATATATATATATATATATATATATTTATATATATATATATATATATATATATATATATATATATATATATATTTATTTATTTATTTATTTATGTGTTTCAGTCAAGTGGCTGCGGTCATGCTGGTGCACCACCGTGATTTTCACGTTCCTTGCATGGCTCTTCTCCCCCACCTGACATGGTCCAATCAAGAGTTTTGATGGCACATCTGGTGTATAAGAGAATTTGACATAGCTGCCCTCAACTGCGTCTCATTACGAGCCATTGATTCGTCTGGTATCGTGGAGAGGAAAGTGTCAAGTTTTGTCTTGAAGACCTCCGCATCCATGTCTTGCATGTCTCTCAAATGTTTTGGCAGGGCATTGAAGAGCTGAGGTCCTCCGAAACCGAGGCTGCTGCAGTATCTTGTTCTTATGTGAGATGCAGTGGACGGTACCTTTGGCATCATGCAGTGGCGACCCGTGCGGGCATTCCTGTAGTACTTGATGCCAAAGTTTGGCACCAGTCCTTCCAGTATTTTCCATATGTATATTATTACATATCTCTCCCGCCTGCGCTCCAGGGAGTAGAGACCTAGTGCCTTCAGTCGCTCCCTGTAGTTCATCTGTTGGACTGTGGCGATCTTTTTTGTATAGTGCCGCTGAATTGCCTCGAGTTCTACTGTCCACTTAACACTGTGTGGTGACCACAACTGAGAGCAATAGTCTAGCCGGCTCAGAACAAATGTCTTCCACAGAGTCAACATGACTTTTTGATCCCTTGTACGGAATGTCCTCAGTATCCACCCTGCCAGTTGTCTGCACTTTGCTGTCAACTTGACAGTGTGCATGTGAAATGATGCATCACTACACATGTTGATGCCCAGATCTCTTACTGTTTGTGGTTCTGGGAATGCGGTAGCTCCAGGCCCTGTGTATGCCAGTTGGGAGGTACTTGTGGTCTTGTAGCGCAGTACTTGAATTTTTTTGCATTGAACTGCATATTATTTTGCTCTGCCCACTCATATATTGCATTTAGGTCATTCTGCAGGCTTACAGTATCATCAGGATTCTTTATTGCCTGAGATATCTTTGTGTCATCAGCATAGCTAGTGGCAGTGGCTCTCCGAGTGACCGTGGGCATGTCCAGAAGGGCCACTATGAACAGTAGTGGCCCCAGAACAGTTCCTTGTGGAACACCGCTCAATATTTGTGTTTCCCTAGGTAGTTCTCCATTGGCTGCAACTGTCTGACTTCTACCATTCAGGAAGTAATGCAGCCACTCTCCTAATTTACCAGCTACGCTAAGGTTTCGCAGCTTGTGACATATCAAGCCATGATCAACTTTGTCAAAGGCTTTTGCAAAGTCGAGATATATCACATCAACATTTGAATGGTCAAGTAGCTGCTTCAGGACCCAGTCATAATGCTGCAAGAGCTGCGTGAGGCAGCTTCTACCTGGACGGAAACCATGCTGGGTCTCATTCAGCAAGTCATTTTCTTCTAGGAACGCAATCAATCTCCTTCTGACAATTCGTTCCATGACTTTGCTAATATGTGAAGTCAGAGAGATGGGCCTGTAGTTCCCAACCTCTGCTCTGCTTCCACCTTTATGGATAGGGCATATGGTGCCTTCTTTCAGCTTTTTGGGAAGTTTACCATTTGCAAAGAAGCTCTGAAAGAGTATCCGGAGTGGTCCTGCTAGTTCTTGTTTACACGACTTTAAGAGGACAGCTGGGAAACCATCGGGGCCAGTTGCCGAATTTGAGCTCATTTCATTTATGGCAGCTATCACATCTTCCTCTTCAATGTCGATGTAGGTAATGGATGCAGTCTTTTTCTGCTGAGTGCTATTGTCAAAGAAATCAGCTGGGTTCTTTATCTGCATGTGACTCAGAGGAGAAGTGAAGACACTCTAGAATTGTGTACTGAGCACTTCACTTATCCATGTGGGATCTGAAGTCAGTGATCCATTAGGCAGGAATATATATATATATATATATATATATATATATATATATATATATATATATATATATATATATATATATATATACAGTAGATGAAGTAGAAGGATTTCGGTGCTCGACTCATTTATATATAAACATTTCTATACATATACGTACATATACATACATATACTACATATATCTACATAAATGCACGTATATATATATATATATATATATATATATATATATATATATATATATATATATATATATATATATATATATATATATATATATATATATATGTATATATATATATATATATATATATATATATATATATATATATATATATATATATATATATATATATATATATATATATATATATATATATATATATATATATATATATATATATATATATATATATATATATATATATATATATATATATATATATATATATATATATATATATATATATATATGTTGATAGAAAAGGTAAGACAACTTAGGGGTCATTCTAATTACTTTTTTGTCTTAATAACGGTCAATCACACTAATTTCCTTTTGTTTAACGGTCATTTTCATAGCATTTTTTCAATAGCCAGATAACTGAAGAGATGGCGGCGTGGGTTTCCACCCCGACATCCGAAAATCAGACTTTTATAATGGCTACCGAACAATTGTTACATATTATTTACAGATATATATATATATATATATATATATATATATATATATATATATATATATATATATATACATACATATATATTTTGAGTAAAATAATATTTATGTTTCCAACTGAATATAAAAATTCTATTTATTTTTGCAGCTGAGGATAGTCCTGCATTTAAATTGATGCAAATATTGCATTGTTCCATCAAACAGAGCCGCTTGAAACGGTCGTACTGTATCACATCTCAATATCTTGTTGCTTATTTTGATTTTATACACACACATATATATACACATATATACATACATATATACACATACATATATATATGCAAAGATATAAATATATACATAATATATATATATATATATATATATATATATATATATATATATATATATATATATATATTTATGTACGTATATACATATGCATATATATGTGTTTATATATCTATATCTATATCTATCTATCTATATATATAAAATTTAAAAAAGCAACAGATTTTAAAGGTTATTGCAGTACGCACGTTTCATGCTACTCCATTAATTTAAGTAATGCGAACATTATAATAAATGCAAAATGCAGAGCAATCTTCAGCTGCACAAGGATGTAGAAAATTTACTGAAAATTCCATTTCAGCAGAATGGACATATTACTGATGTGACAACATTTAAAACCTAAGTAGGGAAGAATACATAAAAAAAAAACATCTTGACATAGCCAAGGCTAGCAGGCTAATAATTTATTCTAGGTAGAATTCTAACTGTCTCTGATTTTATTTGTTTCTTATCTAGTGATTTAAAGTTTAAGGGGGCAATCAACATTTCACTTATAAGGAAAGGGAAGGTGTAAGTATTATACATTGATATGGTTATAAAGATTCCTCTGGTCATAGTGTCAACACAATTTTGGGTTGGGTTTTTTTACTACTATCATAAAGCAGGGGAAACATTAAGCATCCCGGTCAGCATTATTCAGCCTACAGAAAAAGCCCTTGTTTTGGAATTGTTTGGATAAGACCATACTATATTCTGGTGCTTAAACGTAAGTACCGCATTCAATTTTGAATCTAAAATGTTTATCCATCTATATATCTATCTAACTATATATATATATATATATATATATATATATATATATGTTGCCACATTTGTAATATGTCTTTTTTCTACATTTTTTCGTGCAGCTGAAGATTGCTCTTCATATTGCATTTAAGGTAATGCTCACATTACTTAAATAAATTGAAGTAGCATGAAACGTGCGTACTGCAATCACTTTTGAAATCCGTGTTGCTTATTATTTGATTTTAATCACCCATCCTTTTGGGATGTGAAATTCGGGTGCCTTCGCATAAGTACCATATTCAAGCCTTGAATCTATATCTAAACCGTATATATATATATATATATATATATATATATATATATATATATATATATATATATATATATATATATATAGAGAGAGAGAGAGAGAGAGAGAGAGAGAGAGAGAGAGATTGATAGATAGATAGAGAGAAAGAAAGAGAGAGAGAGAGAGATAGGTATATCATGAAACTATTTGTAATTGAAACCATATGATAGTGAAAGTATTAATAGAGATGTTATTGTTTCACTTTTGAAACCTTTTACGGAAACAGTGTAAGAGAAATGAGATTGCTCGAGACTTGTATTAGGTAAGAAATTGAAAAGTTGTTTGACCCATGACGCTGCATGGATCCTGAGTAAGCCTGGTGTAAAATTCGAATAAAATCCGTTGGGTAGTTCTCGAGTTTTAGTGATGTACACAGACAGACAGACACACATTCTCAATTATATATATGTCACCCTATCTGTATTGCTGTCTGGCTGCGACATTGTCTTCAGTGGTATTTCATTTTCCTGACCTTGAAATTCACTCTAAAATTCTGTTTCCAATCCTTCAAAATCGTATTCTACCACATCTTACGGTAATTTGTTTCAAGAACTGGCGTGAATGTCAGATATCAATGTCTTCTATGAAGCTACTAAATTTTATTTTGGAAGCCTAAGGCTTTTATTCTTGGTGCTACTCAGAACACTTAGTCCCCGTGTAAGTTACCTATGGTTGTCTTCTACAATGGTTCCTAGAATTTCATCTTAATGACTTCATTGTTATAATTTTTTACATCCACCAATTACAACTTGAACTAATATCAGGATTACGTAAGTAACTTTAGTTGGCAAGGCTAATCATCTTTTTACCACTATTTTAGAAATGTTGGTGACAAGCTGTTAAAAATTTATAGCGTTTTCTCCTCATAGATAGAAACTTCGAGAATATAATACAGGCATTTCAGCGCTGAAAGAATGAAAGGCAAAAAAAAACGCCGATTATACATGTTGAACCATGATTTCTTGAAATGGTCATAATGCACTATCAAAATCGATAAGGAGTACTCACACATAAATGTTACTTCCAGCTAAATAGTTATCTGACGTGTTCGACGTGAATGATGTTATTAAGAATAAATATATTTGGGTGCGTGCTTGGTCATGTACGCATATGTGCACTTTTTTGCACACACACGCGCACACACATACGCATATATCTATATATATATATATGATTGTCACTCCATTTTGCATATCGTTATAGAAAGTGAATTAGGTTACGTCTGGCCTCGTTTAGGTACATGTTATTGACAAGTCACAAAGGTATCGAAACATTACTGTCTACCACTGCTGCAACCGGACCTAGTGTGAGTTATTTCGCTTCTCTATGACTCCTAGGTTTTTTGTTTTTACACCAGGCGTATTATTTCTCATGCTTATAAATCGCAGCCTACCTATGAACTTGCAAAACACATACCTTGTGTATGTACGATCGATATCGGAACCAATTTTGTGCATGGATGATGGTACGCTGGCATACCGCTGTTCCTCTAAATGGAAACCTTATTTGCCATTGTGGTTTTGTTGCACAACTTACCATCCACTGATGAAAACACATAGGAAAGGATTCGCAATTACTCATATAAACTGTGTACTCAAAATTTGTGTCCTCAACTTCCATTTGCCAAAAGATTTGCAAGGCACCAGCAGGCCTCAACAGACACACACTTGACCATAAAACATGATTAACGCTTTATTTTACTGAGCACCAATATGTCGCTCACAACAGGAGAATACATCATATATATATATATATATATATATATATATATATATATATATATATATAGTATCTACGGATAACAACAGGTAATCGAAACTGTGCCAGTGCTTTACTCATTATCTATTTATACATTTTGTATTATTTCTCCATTATATATATATATATAGGTGAAAGAGTTGGTATGTGAAATCACGTGGTTGGATGTATAAAAGACAAAAAAGAGTGGAAAAGCTACTGAAGGAGTGTGTTATATGGTTAAAGAATGTGTTTAAATCGGTATGTTAGAAAAACGTTATAAAATTTTGCGTATAGTAACATTGTTTTTGGAGAAATAACCGGATTCGTAATTTCTTTTCAAATTTCTCAAATCTCTTTACCTATATTCTGTCATGTCTTCGCTATGTTGTGAAATAATGAGTTCCAGACAGGGGGAGGTAATCAGGGATTTTTTCCGGTATAAGGGAGATAATGAAAAATGTTGGGAATGACTAGGTCTTATCAATTTTATATGATCGGTTTAGAAGTAATAGAATCTTATAATTGGTTAGTTTTTGCTTTATATTTTTTTCAATGAGATGAGTTTCCTTATTTAACAATGTTAGAAATGGTTACGCTGTGGCTTATATTTTTCAGTGAAGAAGGTTTCCTTATTTAATGTAACTTGTGTTGGTGTTCCAGTGGCACATTGATAGAATGGAAAGATTACAAATTGTGGTAGCAGTTGCTTTGCGCATTTCTCAATACGTTCACTAAAGGGTATCAATCTGTATTCTGGGGATGCAATCTGCTGTCGGTGCAGAGTGCAGCTGTGTCTGAGCGATAATCTCGTGGACCCTGTGTAGTTTTGGTGGCAGCCCGAGCATCTTATGAAATAAATCAGGTTTTCTGAAGAACAAGTCAAATTTAATTTTGAATTTTTGTTTCTCTTTGAATAGGAATTCTGATCCTTCTAGAAGGTTTGGGTATGTTGTGCAATTTGTATCTGGGTTTGTATGTGGATATGTACGGCAGTATTTTGGGGGAACGTGTATTGCTGTGTTGAACTTTTCTTAAGGTTTCTATGTCGATTTGTGCTGCACGTCTGATTCCATCCTCTTTGAGTTGAACTGGGTAGGGTCTGTCAATTGGTGTGCTTTTGAGTTCAAATCACCTATTTTATTCTCCTCGGCTCATTTCTGATGCATTTTGTTTTACCGGATCTACAACAAAATCTATCCAGATTCTTCCATTTCATCTATTTCTTTCCTTCCACTGATCTACCTTAATACTTGGCATCTCCATTTCACTTCTATATATGTATATGCAAGATGTTATGGCTATTTCCATTCCACACATGCCCATCACTTACAAGATTTCTGTCTCAAAGCTAGCAATAAATTACTAATGACCATTTTTATACATATTTCAGAATATTTTAAAGAATTCAATCAGTTACCATTTGTACGTGTTTTAACACTGAAAAGGATAGTTATTGTCATAGTTAACTACAGTAAATTTTGGTTTGAGTTTATAGTTAATAAATTATGTAGCATCTGCACAAATATCACTTAAAGAAATTCTGATAATTGAGCATTCATGGCGCCAAGTTTGTTTACACATAACTACCAATATTTTATCATCTTCCAACATATGCTACCAGGATTTTGTTTTAAGCAGCAGCTCCTCCTTGATATAATCCGCATCAACAAAATTTATGTTGATAAAAAGGAAAACAACGACAATGTCTCAATAGATAAAAAATATAATTGTATCTCATTGAATCTAATGAGCTAAAATATTTGTTTTTCATTCAAACATTGTGCAGCTGCAGATTAACCACTTAATAGAAAGAAAATGGCTTGAAATCCCAGCAGGATTCGTTTTAAAATATCCAGGCAAGACATTAGTAACGATAATGTTATTTAAAACGAAACACTTTTAACTAAAACATAATTCCATCTAAATGCATGAAACCTGAAAACACCTTCAAAAACAATACATTATGACAAAAGCAAAACATATACATATATATGCATCAAAATAATCAAACAGTAAATTCTATTTACTAAGAATAATTCGCAGTCACAGTTCACTGAGGCAATCGACAATACGCAACAAAATACAAACAAGATAGGAACGTAGCAGGTGTAGAAGTGGCTATATATCGCCATTGTGTTTTACAACTTACTGATATCTGACTATTAGATTTCCACCTATCGGCAAATAGGAGAGTGAGATATATCTAGATAGCATTAATAAGTAATCAGAATGATAATACAACACCATCATAAAAGGTCCGCCCCCAGTCTCAATATACAATACAGACATGCTATATGATATACATTCATTGAAAATGGTCGTTATTTTCATATATGTTGATAGTTCGTCGCACATTTTCAAAGTCTGTTTCTTTTAAATTAAATCTGAAAACATAGAAAGCGCCAAACAGTAGCCATTTCTTTCTTGCAATGACTAGATTTACCACTAAACACAAAAAGCTGGCAACGAAGGTTTCAGTTCTTAAGGTGTTTAACATACTCGCATAGTTTCTCAAAACCTTTACGAACGTAACCTAAAACGTAGTATAGATTAGGCTCAATGTAACCAACACAGACACATTTCTGGATTATTTTGTTAGCCTTATGCGGAAAAATAAAGAAACACAAGACAACACACGCACACACAAATATATTATTATACATTTATATATATATATATATATATATATATATATATATATATATATATATATATATATATATATATGTATATATATATATATATATACATATATATATGTGTATATATATATATATATATATATATATATATATATGTATACATATATATATATATATATATGTATATATATATATATATATATATATATATATATATATATGCGTGTGTATATATATATGTATATATATATATATATATATATATATATATATATATATATATATATATATATATATATATGCGTGTGTATATATATATATATATATATATATATATATATATTTATATATATATACACATATAAAGCACTAAAATGAAAGCAATTATTTTATTTAGTTAATTCCAAACTCGAGTCTCTCTATTAATGAGCAAATAAATGAACTTTTCATCCATAGTTCGTCAGTGGGATCAATAAACAATATGTACCGTAAAAACACGTGCGAGCTACACGATTATAACATGGTTTGAAATCATTTGCGCAGGCGCATTCACATAGCCAGCAGCAAATAATTTTTAAAAATTGCGTAATTTACTGTGTAAATCATAAGGGTACAAAATTAGAATAATTTATTACCTGTTGCTCGCACACATAATAAAAGTCATAAGACAACATATTTTTAATATGTAAGAGTGCATATAGATATATACACAAAGAGAAGACCTACGAGTAAGTGGACCAACGAAAGAAAACAGCACTAAAGACATTTATGCACACACATACACACGTATATATATATATATATATATATATATATATATATATATATATATATATATATATATATATGCATACACATATGTAGGTGCGTGTGTAATTGTGTGCATTTGTGTGATTGTGTGTGTGTGTGTGTGTGTGTGTGTGTGTGTGTGTGTTTGTGTGTGTGTGTGTGTGTGTGTGTGTGCGTGCGTGTGTACAGGGTATTTGTGCTCTAATTGACAGTCTGCATAAAAGGAAAATGAACATCATATCCGATCCCATAGATTACCGCTGAGAGATTAAATTTTACGCCCTGTAGCTGCTCTCAGCTTTTGCCTCCTCTCCAAGACGGCACCGGAATTTGGCGCATGCGTTCCTCACAGTATTGTAAAATCATTGAACACTACCCTGATCTTGCTCAACAGTCGGCCGTGCTGTTTCTCACTGCATTCCACGCATAGTAATCCATGAGATTACAATCAGGTTAATTAGAACCACAAAAATTGCGGCTGGCGATGTTGTAAATATTCTCCAAGAGCCACTTCTGACTCTTTTCGGGGGTATGGCCAGGAACCATATCCTGCTATCATATATATGGCCTTCCATCAGCAGGCTCTCCAAACCATGCTTTGGCAGTCTGAACTTGGTTTTTTACTTGTACGAGTGGTGGCGAGAGTTTTCGTTCCGGCCCAGCTCCAATACCCATCTTTCTTGCTTTCTTGCTAAAGCTCGGATTCCCTTGCTCGGATCTTCCACCATCTTCTCCTGCAGTTGTTGGATGTATTCTAGCGTGCTAATACAGTCAGAACGCCTTGAGAATAGATGGACATATCACGTGAACTGTGTGTTACAATTGAATAGAAAATTGTATGACACATTTGCCATCTACATTTAGCAACCAATGACATCTAATCCTATAGTGATATTGTCATATACAGTCGTGCTACTCCTCTTTAATCGTTTGAATATTCGGCAACGTGACTGGTGTCACGCTTAAACTTGAAAACTATCTGAAGCAAGTTGCGCCATCTTTAAATAATGAAAGTGACGTCATCAGCACCAGTGCAAAAGGTCGATCGTACATGTCTTCAGGAGAAAGTAACAGATGGAAAAGAAAAACAAAACTGATAGACGAAACAAGAATTGTCCTCTCTAATAAACAAATATATTTTTTCTCTGATTCCGACATTTCGGATTAAATTAGTTTCAGAAAACACCAGTTAATCACAAATTTTGATAGTTTAGGGGATTCGCACACGAAAGTAATAAACACATGTATATGTGCATGTGTGTGTTTGTATGCGTACAAAAGTGTGTGTATGTAACAAATGTATTACTGCATTACACTTTATATATATATATATATATATATATATATATATATATATATATATATACATACATATATATATATATATATATATATATATATATATATATATATATATATATATATACATATATACATATATATATATATATACATATATACATACATATATGTACATATATACAGACATTGTATTCTGTGTATATGGACACATACACAGATGTATGTATGTATTTGTATTTTCGTGTGTAAATGTCTGAAAACTTGCAATAAATGTGATTAACTCGACTTTTCTAGAAGTAATTTAAGACAGACTGTCGTAATCTGAGAAAAAATATATACGTCTATTATTGCTTCGCCAATCTGCTTCGTTTTTCTTTTCACTCTGTGCTTGTGTATGTATATATGTGTGTATATGTTTGTTTTGTGTTCGTGTGTTTGAGTGTGTGTGCTTATTGCGGGCATTGCACAATTCAGTATACACAGATAGACATGCGCATATACACACTTGAATGCAAGTATGTACATTATATGTAGATTTACATGAAGATTCCTTGATTGTTTGCATATGAGAGGTAACATGTAAAGTGTGAAGCCGTAAAAGAGGGAGAGGGAGAGGGAGAGAGATACTGAGAAAGAGAGACAGGGAAAGAGAGGCAGAGAAAGAGAGAACAGAGAAAGAGAGACAAAGAGACAAAGAACGTCAGTTGTATGGAACTAATTACTTTGAGAAATAGGATGGAGGCTTTGGTTAAATGTTGAACATTGCATATGATCTTACAGCTGAGATTTTATTTTAAAATATATGAAGTGTAAAATGCAAGGGAAAATAATTCTTATGTGTTTCTTGGATACCAGGAAGTATATTACCCCAAATTTACTTTATTTCCGCAAGTTAATGATTTGAGTAACAATCGGCTGCTATTTTAAAGATATCAGTCGATCACATTGGAGTTGTTTTGTCGACACATATACAGCTCAAGTATGTGAAAAGTGCGGAAGGCAGAAACGATATGGTCAGTTCTAGTGAACTACGCCCAGTTCTCCAAGATAGTTCGGGTCTGTGTTAGAAATTAACATAAGTTGTTGTCATTGTTACTGGCGTTGCTGTTGATATTGCTGTTGGTAGTGGCGGTAGTGGTGTATGTCGTGGCATTTTTGTTGTCGTTATTTTGCTGACACCAATGTTGAAATTATTTTGCTGACACCAATGATGCTGATGGTGTTGATTATGTATTTCAACAAAGGAGAAAAGAAATTCCAACTGTGACAACCACAGAAAAAATATCCAAAGTATTCTTATTTTTGATCAATATTTTCAGTCTCTGGTGTGTGTATGTGTGTGTGTGTGTACATAAAAACATTACACCTTAAATTCCCAAGTACTGACACAAAGATGCGAACTCATTCCATTTTGCCGACATATATAAAATACTACAAACTCATAACAACTCTGTCGCGTTACTGGCATAGAGTGCACGCCACTAAGCACACGGTTAGCCACGTACGAAGTGGCGTGCCCAGCCATAATAAATGCTACAACCTTGCCAATACACAAAGAAAAACACTTACTGATGTTTCTTATATCTGACAAAAAGAACAAACTTAACCAGCCACCAGCCAGCCACATGAGCGATTTAACAGGAAAATTACATATAGATATCCGTTTGTATGAAAGAATGTCACCAATAGGCGCAGAAGTGGCTGTGTGGTACGTAGCTTGCTTACCAACCACATGGTTCCAGGTTCAGTCCCACTGCACGGCATCTTGGGCAAGTGTCTTCTACTATAGCCTCGGGCCGACCAAAGCCTTGTCAGTGGATTTGGCAGACAGAAACTGAAAGAGGCCCGCCGTATATATGTATATGTATATATATGTGTGTGCATATGTTTGTGAGTCTGTGTTTGTCCCCCCCAACATCGCTTGACAACCGATGCTGGTATTTTTAGGTCCCCGTAACTTAGCGGTTCGGCAAAAGTGTCCGATAGAATAAGTACTGGGCTTACAAAGAATAAGTCCTGGAGCGATTTGGTTCGACTAAAGGCGGTGCTCCAGCATGACCGCAGTTACATGACTGAAACAAGTAAGATAAGATATAAAAAATAAAACTAAGGCCTACGTGATTTATTACTTAACCAAATACTTCATCAACTGCATGAAATTTCAAAACAATCTCGTTTATAAAAATATAAAATATAATTATGTGTGTGTGTGTGTGTGTGTGTGTGTGTGTGTGTGTGTGTGTGTATACTATTATTTGTTAGGCAGTTGCGGTTATGTTGGACCAACACCGTGTTGCTGGAGCATGTATGTGTGTATTTGTTTGAGTTTGAAAGTTCTTGAAAGAGTTCAAATGTTTCTAGGTTTTGTGCAAATTCGTTGGTACATAACCTAATGTACCTATGATGACAGATAGAAATGAGAATTCATAGTCAAAGTACAAGAGTTGTAAGTTCCGCATTAATTCGCCATAAATGATCTCTTTTTCCTAGACTTTGGAATTTACATTCACATCTGCTGGGCAGCTGAACTCTATCACAGCGCATAACTTTTTCCGTCCCATAGAACAATATCAACTCTGTTATGTTTGTACCAAACTGATGTTTTTGCCAGGCTGTTCTACTAGTATTCTTTGTTTTTGAAGAGGTGAATATCTGTTGGTTCTGACAGGCCTTTGATATATACATTATAAGCAGTTTTTTCAACTATATCATGTTTCAGCTGTAGATAGTATCTCATAGACATTTTGGGGCAACTGATGATGATGTGGGTGATATCTTCCACTCTTGTATAGCAGAACCGACATTTTTTTTTTATCACAACGTAGAGGTTTGGTGGTATATTTGTCCTTTTTGTTTATCAGGTATTTAGTTGGAATCTCTTGTACCGGAATAGCGAAGCCATATCCTTCTAGGTGGAATACAATGTATCTGTTATAGATCCAGGAGAGGCTACTCTCTCACTCAATGCTGATCTTATTCGCTAGCTTACAGGTTATGTACCCATGCATTGCTTTTTGTTGGTATGATGCCTGCTTCTCAGCCAAGTTTCTGTTTGGGTAGGCCAGTCCAACCTCCTTCGAGTCCCATGAGACGGTTGTGTTCTCAGGGCAACGGCACAGTAAACTTTCCAATTATGAAGATGTTGTTGTTCTCGCTTTTGAGTATGCTTGGAATATACAGATTTCTTTTTTTACTGTCCAGCACGTGTTGTTTGAGTGATACAATGCGACATTCAAAGTCTATTTGGACTGACCTTATACCTCTACCTCCATTATTTCATCTCACATAAATCCTGTCGTATCACTGTTAATGAGGAAGTTGCCAGTGGTGGTCAGTACTTCCTGGTTTTGATGTCCAGACTGTGTCTCATCGACTGTCCCGTCAAATATCGCAAATATTGGTACTAGCACTGGTATTGCAAAAGCATTGTGAGATATGGTCTTATTAAACGCAGATAGCTCCGAGTTTCATGTTTTCAGGAGTCTGCAATAGTGTCCTTCCGTTATTCTAGTTTTAGTCACAACACCAATGTATGCAACATTCTCATCGATTCCGAGGTACTTGTATCATTAGAAATAAGGGAGATAGACAAGCTGTTGCTGTACATGTTCTTGGCCTGGCCGACCTTTCCTCGGGTAACTATCATGTATGAGCCTTTACTTTGACCAAACCCATTCCTATATGTCGAGAGAATGTTAAGAGTAGTTCTAATTGTCTCTTCACGTTGGTCATATTACGAGAATATAATTAAAGTCATCAACAAAAATTATGGGGATAACACTAACATTATTCTTTTTTGAGTATCCCAGCATGTAGCCTTGGTATTTTGTTAACAGGAGTGACAAAGAATTTACTGCTAGAACATACTGCATTACAGATAAATTATCACCCTAGAATATGCTTTAATAGTCGTCAGTAATAACTGTGTGGACCATGTTGCAGTCAGTCTTTCAATGGCATACACTATAACAGCATGAATGTATGTATGTATGTATGTATGTATGTATGTATGTATGTATGTATGTATGTATGTATGTATGCATGTATGTATGTATGTATGTATGTATGTATTTATGTATGCATGTATGTATGTATGTATGTATGCATGTATGTATTATTTTGATCTTGAAGCATTGAGATTTCTCTCAGTTGTAAGATTCATCTTTGCAATACAGTGAATAATGACACTTGATTTGGTTGAATAAATTTAATACAGAACGAGATTAATGTAATTTCACTTTTGTAGTGTATATTCATTAGTTTTCTAGAGGACCCGAGGTGAAATAAATTAACTTTTAATTCTCTTCCATTTCGTCTGCTGCCGTCACAGCCATAAGCTTAGGATAAAGGGTGCAAGGACTTACTGGAGTAATTACGTATACATACATACATACATACATATATATATATATATATATATATATATATAACATACACACGAATACATACAGACACACACATATATAGATAATAATACACAGACACACACACATGCTCTTACATATGCATTCGTACACATTGATATATATATATATATATATATATATATATATT
>NC_142940.1:32088297-32158297 GCF_046866305.1 Octopus bimaculoides
ACTTATTTTAGATAATTTCAATTGATTTTAATCGATTTAAATTTCTTTTCTATTTGAAAATTGGTTATGAAACACGTGTAATCTTTTTATTATATTTATCTTATGATATTTACTTTACTTCATATTATACTCATTTATTGTGCTTTTAATTATTAATTTTTCTATATGTGATAGTGGATTTTCATCGATGAGTTCTTGAAAATTGGTTATTTTCCCTAAAACTATATATATATATATATATATATATATATATATGTATATATATACTAGTATCTATGTGTGTGAATACACACATACACATGTATAGAGGCACTTACATACGTGCACATATAGGAGAGAATGGAGCAATTTAGTTAACTTTATATATGTGCTTCTACATTGAAATACGAACATGTGCACGTGTGTGCATCTGCATATTTTATATGTTTGTGTGTACCTGTGTGTGTGTGTGTGTGTGTGTGTGTGTGTGCTCGTGTGTATGTGTGACTGTGTGTGTGCACGCGCGCGTGCTTGCGTGTTTGTATGAAGAGACGGCAAAATACAACAGAGAGAGTGAGAGCTACTTAAACAGATATTCGACTAGCGAAATACTTATAAATTACTTTTATAGAAGAAAAGTAATTTTATTTTTCTCGAGCAAGAAAATTCGACTATACAGGGACTCGTCCTTTAGAGAGGGAGAAAAATAGAGAATGAGATATAAAGAGAAAGAAAGCGAACGGTAGGAAATATACAGGCCTTCTCGTATTAATCACAAAATAGAGGATGATTCAATACACATACAAAGACGTACACAGACACACACACATACACACACACACGAACACGCACACACACAGACACGCACACACATACACACACATACACGCGCACATATAGACATGCATATACGTTTGTGTGCATGAGACAGAGTCAGATAGAGGGGGAATGAGACTTACAGGAACAACTACCTCACCATTATGAAAATATATTTTTTGTACAAGATGGTGAATGCCCTCAATAGCAGCGAAAGCAACCTGCTTCAGAGCATTAACGTAATTATCATTCATCCACGATTGTGGGTGTGAATATTTTTAAGACCAAATTTTAGTTTCTCTCTAATATTTCTAGGCTTGATCATTAATTCAGTTCTCTACCAAATTGAATGCGATTTCTTTTAGCAATGATGACCCAGTCTTCAGCTACTCTTTGAGGTCAGATAATTGAAAATTAATTCATTACAAATAGGTTAAGTAAAGATGTATAGGGTCAAAACTGGGAGAGTAAGGCGAAACATGGACTTTGAATCAAGATATCCTACTTATTTCTAGAATAGCTGAGAAGAATCTTTTGGTGAAAGCCGCGTTAAGAATTATTAACTAGAAAAACAGTTGTGTGACCTTAAGTGACGATAAAAATGGAAATAACCTCTAAAATTTACTTTGAATCGAAATATCAGTTTTGTTCAAGTGAAATAACTCTATGAAATAAATTTTATGATAAACTTTTCGTCATGAAATATTAACTACAAAAACGTGGTATTGTTTTAATTGTCGGAAATATCCTGCTCATCTTAAGAAATTCAAGTATTTTTATCATTTTGAGATATCCAATTGTACAGCACAGTAACTGGTGTTTGGGGGATAATCGTTCGTCCCTCGGTAGCGGTTTGCTACGCTATTTTTTTTTTTCGTTCTAAATGATGAAAACAAATGTGATGAAGTTTTTATTTTTTAAGAGAAAAATATTATTTTGCACCAAGAGGAATATTGTTGTGATTTCATATTAATTTTCATTATTTAATTTAAGGATTAAAGCATGTACTTATCAAAACATATTAAAATAAAATTTTCTCCCATTAAAAAATCAAATTATTAATGATTTAATTAAAATGTAACATTATTTTATCATAAAAAGTTTTTTAACTATATTTGTTTGTGATATGTATGCTGTCATTAAGCCTTTGTTATTTCTATGAGCAGACACAATTTCTAAGTATCAACAAAACTTGTAGGTTAGAAATATTTATAATGGTAGCATTTTTTCAATTATAAAGTTAAATGTGACCATTATAGTAACTGAAGCGTTGCTTGAGACAAAAGTGAACAAAAATGCGGTCATAGAATCCTAGAATATTCTTAAGTGTTGGACCTGGAAAAGTAGAGAACAAGTAGTATTTAAGTCAGAAAAAATACAGAAGAATATATATATTGTTGCTATTATGCAAAAGTGTCTTAAGTCCGAAACATTGCTTTTTCAGAAAACGAAATAAATAGTTTCACCATTCCATAGCAAAACAGTAGTACTACACTTTGACAATTTTTTTTTATGTCTAGGCATCTGAAGCAGCTTGAGATACGATAGTTTGACCAAAAGAACCAGCTATTACGAGCAAAAATAAATATGGAAAAAAACGCATTTGGCCAATTTTGCACATACGACAGTTTAACGTAATAGCAACGATATATATTAAGAAAGGCAAAGTTCAACATGAATAAACAGGATACAATATTCACAGTACCCAAGTGTAATGATAACGGATATGGCACGTGTCAATACATGCATACTGGTAGATCTATTAGAACAAAAAATGGACAGGTCGTTACAACTGCAGATATTACCAGCACATGCAGAAGTTTGATCTACTGTATTAAATGCATTAATTGCGAGGAACAATATATTGGCGAAACAGAGAATGTATTATCGGAATGCTTACGAGTCTACAGACAGCAAATCCGGAACCCTAATGTTCTCCAAATTCCATTGAGCGAATATGTAGAAACATATCGTCAGAAAATGTTTCTAATTTTTCTTTTCCACAAATTAATTACACAAGTCAGGTTGGAAGAAAGATAAAAGAAAAAGGTTTTTATGAAAATGTTCAAATTTGTTCTGAAATAACAATAATATAGCAACCAATTAATGATGTAGATTAAAAAATATCTTTAACATATTAATATAAATTACAGAAGACTTCCACCGATCGAAATGAAAACGATCAAAACGAAATAAGTTTGCCCACTCATAAAACCAATACATGTAAACCAAAAGTTAATTTGTTAAAATAAAGGCGGGATTTATGCCAGTAATATCAGTGCGACCGGCAAAACGTGATGTTTAAGATGTATTTGAAAAAAATTCACCTTGTTAGAGCCTTCTAAAAGATATAAAAAGGAAGAAGTCAGTCATTTTACTACAGTTGTCAAGAATTCATCTGTCAGTTAAATACATTTTGAAATCTGATGGTTACTACGAACGTATGAAAGCGCTAATTGCAATTTTATGAACGTTGCAAAATATCTTCTTTACTGTTTAACACACTTCAAAATTGTAAAAGAATATTTTGAAACACAATAATAAGAACTTGAAAACCAGACCATGCTGTAACTTTATTCAACTGATATATTATTTTATACACATTTACACAAATTCGGAATATATATATATATATATATATATATATATATATATATATATATATATATATATATATATATATATATATATATATATATATATGTCTCCATGTTTGTATGTATGTATGTATGTATGTATGTATGTATGTATGTATGTATGTATGTATGTATGTATGGGCGCAGGTGTGACTAAAAACTTTGACTTCTCAACCACATGGTTTCGAGTTTAGTACCACTGCATGGTGCTTGGGCAAGTGACTTCTAATGTAACTTCACTAAGCATACATATTTATATATACATATCTATATGTATGCATGCATGTATGTATGTATGTATGTGTGTATATATGTATATATATATATATATATATATATACACGAGGTGAAGTCAAAAATTATCCGCACTTTTGCCATACCATATCTTTATAATTGTCACATTGCCTTCTCCACATCCGTGCTTATAGTTGGTACTATTGTGATCACCTGATCGAAGTTTGAGCCTGATCGCACCATTTTTCTATCTGGCTTTCAGTGTAAGATGTTAACGATGAACCGGTTCACCATTATCATCTCTTGAGCTTGCTGAATCTTGTCATCAGTGGTGGAGGTTGACTGGTGTCCTTCTCCCTCTTCGCGTGTCACACTTGTCCGGCCACTTTTAAACTTCACAATCCACTCATACTCACTTTTATACTTTCAAGTTTATTTCATAGAAAATTATAACTTCTACTCGACTGCTCAGGACATTTTGGGGTATGTGACCTTTGTTTATCGTATGTATTTTCACACCTGAAACCGACTTAGAAACCTTTGCTCATATTACACGTGTGACTCCAAAACCTTGTGTGTCGACCTGGTAGACGGATATATATATATATATATATATATATATATATATATATACCACAGAATATATGTATGTATGTGTGTGTGCGTGTGTATGTGTGTGTTGGGGTGTGTCTTTTATCAGTGCCTGTTCCTCGCCACCGCGTTTACGTTCACGTAACTTAGCGGTCCGACAAACGTTGGCGATAGAGTACGTACTAGGCTTTGAAAAATAAGTACTAGGGTCGACTAATCCGACTAAAAATTTGTCAAAGTGGTGCCCCAAAATGGCCGTAGTATAATGACTGAAAGAAGTAAAGGATTAAAAGTGGTGTGCTGTGTTTTGGGGCAAAATACTTCATCTCTTTGCGTTCACTTAGGCACCTGACACGTGCTATACAGTCCAACTCTTCAGGCAACATCGACTTGTTGGAGGAAGTGAGCTAATGTACAGGACATACATGTTATCACTATAAATAAATTATTTGTGCAGGTCGTTCCGCAAAAAGCTGAACACACATACATCGTCATCAACGGCAAAGTCCATCATATTTGTCTTATTTTTACCGAAAAATTTCTAATGTCAAACGTCTTTCCTTTCGATGTACTGGCATTCGGTACTCTGAATGTTCGGTTCTTCAAACTTTCGATATTATGATTTATTATGGAGCTTGTTTTAATATTCAGCCTTATTGCGTTTACACACTTCGCGTTGGATGTCACGGTCCAGTCTCAAACCCACAGCGTGAAACACATACATTCTTGACTTGCTATTCTACTGCCTGAAGCAGTCTCTTTGTGGTATTGAATAATTACTTTTTCTGCTTCATACGAATACTAAAGCAGGCAGACGTGACAGTCATCATACGCTTCAAATCACATACGACCCACATGAAAAGTAAAAGATGCACTGGATAATATTCTTTCTTTCCTTCTTTTTTTTTTTTTGCTAATTTATATGATCTAATCGCCATGCGCTGCATTAATTTCAGAAACTTTTGTCGACATTATGACCTCCTGTATTTTGGTAGATATCATTCTGGTAATACATGAAATGTATACTGGTGAATTGTGAGAGCGAAGATAATCAGCCAAGCATAAATATCACATGGTGTTTCTGTTTTAAAATACCGGTTCTTATTTCAGCCTTCTACACACAAACACATACACACACATACGCACACACACACACACACACACACACACACACACACACACGCACGCACGCACGCACGCACGCACAATACTGAACACACACATACAAAACAAGCAAAAAATACTTCAATCTTCTACACAGGTTCCGTTTACGAGAAGTCAATACGAAACTTTGGCAGGATGATGATGATGATGATGATGCATAACATTTAAGTTTGGTGAAGTAAATTATTTTATTCCGATCTCTTCCATGATAACCAGTCTGATTTCATTGCCTACAGAAGGATGCCAAAAAATAAACGTTTGGAAAACATTGCAAAAAATATTCTTGGCAATTCTTTAACTCTATTCCATACTTAACTAAATCACTGAATATCCCCAAGTAAAATATGAAGATACAGGCACACACAAATAGTCACAGACACACACATACACACACATACGGATGCATACGTCAACACAAAGAGGTACAAATATACACACCACTCAGACATATAAACAGTCCTTCACAGGCATACATACATACATTGATACACACATACATACATAAATTTATACATACGTACATACATACAAACATACATATATATGTATAACCACACTTAGGCAAGGACGGAGATATAAAGTGCCAGGAAATGCACATATACAGCTATGTTGTACTATATGTTTTCTATATACTTTTCAATTATTGATTATTGAAAGAAACTGCAACGTACATACGCACACGACCACACCAATATTTGCATGTGTCGTATGTAGTAAATTATGTGTAAGTATGTGTTTGTGAGAATGTATACATGTATGTGTGTATACTTGTGTATGTATGTGTGTGTGCTTATGTAACTGTGCGTTTGTGTCTCTAGATCCATTATATCAGCAATACAGAACGATGGTATCTGCTGAAGTTATGACAATATCGCCTACAGATATAATTATAACACTTCCAAAAGTAGAAATGTCTAACTGTAAATTTGGCTAAATTCAGCTATGCAAACACACACACACACACACACACACACACACACACACACACACACACGATAAGACAAACAATGTCACACATACAGAAACATATATACATACATAATAGAATACATATGTAATTTATGTATCTGTGGTTATGTGTGCATGTGTCTGTTTATTGGAAACCAAATTTCTTTCAAACAGGTTATATTGAAAACGCCAATATTTTCGAGTTCAGTCTATTTTATTAAAGATTTTTCATATTTGCTTCCTAGTTATTTGGAGCAATATAATTCCTAAATTTATAATTATTTGAATAATTCCTCAATTTCTTCACCAAAACCAACTGATGTTGATGATGGTGTCTTTGCAGTAACCATTAAGGGTCATCGCAACAGTTTTATAACTGAAAGAAATATACCACGATCGGTTTACATTCCCACAATGACTAAATCCGGATGCGTACAATTTATTTTATGACTGTCTCTTACTTTTCGATTTATAATGTGCTATTTCAAAACTTCCGTAAAAGCATTTCCCTGTTTTCCAATCAAAACGCCGAATTCTTCGAAATAAAACACAATCAGTCACCACTTCCAACTCAAACCACTGATGGAATTCCAGATACACACAGAAACGCATGACAGGTACAATTTCTATAATACAAAAAAACATATCTTTATGGCTCTTAGATGTGTTTTATGATGTCATTTAACTTAAGAAACATTTCTTCTCAACTGAAAGACTAATCAGTAATAGTGAAGCAAAGGGGAAACAATTTCAACCAACTCCCTCTAGCGTGGATCCGACGCTTATGAAGGAACTTTGAGAAATGTCTACCGTCAAACACTTTGAAAAACCACTAAACACTTCTAAAGATTAAAACCATGAATAGATTTTGGCATTCCAGGGTTTAACCGAAATACAGAAAGATTTTGATTATCGGCTTCTAGATATGCATCTTCATCAAGTTTGTCTCCAGATATAAACTAAAGGTGGTAAAGGTCCACAAAGAAAGGAAAGGAAAATAAATCTCTTCTTAAAGGGATTAATTTCGTCTCATACAGTCGTCTTTTTGTTTTTATCAGTTCAATCTTCTATTTTCCCGTGGGTGATGTAGTGATGCATCTGTTTGGTAACGTGTCAAACCAACATTCACAGTAATATTAGTAGTACATTATTTACATTATTTATATTCGACGGATATTTGTCCTCATCCGTCGAATGTAAATTATGTTAAATAATGTAAATAATGCACATAATTCCTCATCTCTTAAATATAGAACTGTAATATTTATAGTATTCAGTAATAGCATTGGTAGTCATTTACGATATTTATGTCTCCAACTTCACTCAGTGATTCTGTTTCCATATGTTCTCAGTAGCCTTCCATTTGTTATTCTAGAAGGCAGTAGAGTTTTTTAGTTTTTTTTTTTTTTTTGTGGTTATACATATTGATAATGCTTGAGCTTTATCAATCGTAAACAGGTCGATTATAGGCCTAGATTGTAATGGGTTGAGGTTTATTTCGTCTAATGCATTCAAATTTTGTTTTTAATTTGCTAAATCAACATGTGTAAGCCATTCTGATGTTGGTTCTTGTCTTGTCAGCAAATCGTTGAATTTCTACTGAGTCAATAAACCAATGTTTATACCTCGTCTATATTTCTTAAATCTTTTAACCAAATGTTTTTGCATTTTCTTATATAACGGAATGTTCAAACTGATTATAGTTTTGTAACTTCTGAGTTAATCTTTGAATTTTTTCTTTTCTCCTCAAGATTGATGAGATATTCACCGTTGTCGCTAGTAGCAAGCCGTCTGCTGGTCTTTCTAAAATTCTTTTATGCTTTGTTTCTGAGAGACTAGCATTGATTTCTATTTTGTTTTTATCGAATTAAAGGGAAAATAATTTTGTACTGGTGACAAACTCATGTTTCTCTATTTCTCAAAGATAACGGGTTTTACAGCAGAATATTATAAGTTAGCAAGAACCACCTCCCTTTTTAGCTTACTATTGAGTACTTTGGTTTTTACTAATTTGTATTTCACGAATATTTATATTTCTCTCTTTGTTGTAGATATCGGGATTCCGTTTCTTTTAGCTTTCCTAGATTCCTCTGTAAGTTTTCATGTTATTTGCTTCGATTTAGATATAGCAATGTAAGAGTCTTTGCGAAGGTACCCGTATTCCTTTATAACTACTGGAACTACTGTATAGATTAACCGATTTAGTCTGGTGATATTGATTATTGTGTTTTGAGACTGTATATGATAGACCAGTTGGTGTGGCTCTAGTTAGGATTAAGTTTTTGTCATTCAATGTTGTGTAAACACGCTGATATACATATTTTGTTATTTCTGTTTGTAATTTTTGCACTAGATTTACTTTCTCAACTTGCGTTGAATGTTTGTAATTTGGGTAATTCTATATGGGTGTTTTTATTGTTTTTTTTTTCTTCTCGTTTGCATTTTCAAAATGTATTCTTTCAATAGAAAGTTATATTCCAACCTTGCTTAAATTTCGATAAATAACTTCCTTGATTTAACTAAAATGAGCAATATGTTTGGACAAACCTTTGCTTGTTGCTTGAAGTTTTCTCCTGTACGTATATATCGTCGGACTTCAGTTTGCAATATGCGACTGTAAAATGTTCATATAATAATGAAAAGAAAAGCTTTTCTGTGGCGTTCACCGAACTTAAGAAGTAATCCTACCCGCTATATTACACTTGTATATCTTGTTATAGATGTAAGTTCATTTCCGGAGAGGCAGAACTAGGATAGAATTGAGGGTGAGGGAGGACTATATAGTGACCTTTTACATCTTATGACCAACTTTACTTAGCAACCTTCATGATCGTAAAATAAGTCCATGGATACCAGATAAGTCAAAGTCGGATTTTATTTCATCGATTTGATGTGTTTACCCTAGTTCTATTAAATAAATATCTGAGCAGTGATGGCTAAATTTTAATTGACAATAATGTTCAGGATGGAAAACAAGCAATGTTAATGCGATCGTTTAAGATTTTCCTCTTCAGGTTAATAGTAAACCTGTTAGGGAACATAGACTTAACAAACTTTTGGTCGTGAGTAAATTTATAGGGATGTAGGTTTTTAGTGTCTCACATTTTCGTTTTTTTTTGGGGGGGGGGATTAATAGCGTTTTCTCCGTTTCGACAATGATTCAAATGCTGATGCCACTCTACCCACTCTTGATCGAATGCTGCTTCGCGAGTACTTACCAGAATCTAGTGCTTGCCAATCCTATGAGACTTCAAGTTCCTTGCAGTTTTTGCTAAGTGTAGGAAATGATGCTTGAGATGCTACAGTATAGATTTTGTCTTTAACTTTGTGAACCATTGAACTATTTGATTCTAATGCGTTTGTAATGTGTATTTTCCATATTCCTTTCCGGCATGCTTAAGCTCCCTTTGATGTCTATTTAGTTTAATGTTATTGTTTCGATGTTAATGTCCTTTTACCATCCTATAGTATTTTCATGAAACATGTGGTTCTTCTGGAAGAACAACTCTTCTCAATTAATCATTCTGCCTGGTTTTGTTAATGTGATTGCATTACGATATTCACCCCTTCTAGAGCGTCTTTCTACTTATATTTCTTACAAGTGATTTTTAATTAAATTTTCACATTAGAATCCCGTTTTACATTTCTATATAGATGTTACATTTCCATATAGCTTTTTCTGTTGTCTTTTCAATTTCATTAAATTTTTTTTTACATTGTTTTTACAGTTAAATGTTGCTGCAAATTTCTAACTTTGTTAGGATCACGCTCATTTGACACGATAACACCATAACCAACGAGTTAAATAACTCGTTACACATGCCAATATTTATGTGATTTATTTTTGATGATGGATTCTTTTCTAGAGACGTTTTACGTGAATTCATTCTTTGGTGCAGTTGCTTGCTGGTCGACACTCAGGCAGCAGCCTTTTACATTAATCCACATCCACTGAATTGGGTTTATTTGCCTTCGAACTGTTACCATTATCGCTTCTGTTAGGTCAACTTCAATGCTAGCTCTGTTTAATCTGTTTTGATGTGTTTTATTCTCGAGACAGCAATTTGGTCAATCCATAGATCATCAAATAAAATATTTCGTAGTAATTGTTTCGAGCGTCAACGTTCTAAGATCAAATCCCATATTACTTTCCATCCTTTGATGTTGATGGTCGATAAACTAGTACCAATCCATGATGGTAGGTTAGCGAAACTGTCCAACACGTTGCCTTGCAGTGTTTGTTATGGTTCATTGCATTCTGAGTTCAAATTACTCCCTGTCCTATTTCGGTAGGAAGTTTATTCGGTCACCGGAATTGGCAGCACCATCATGCACCTTAAGTACTTTAAAGGAATTCGTCACGTACATATTCAGGTTAGATCACTGGTCTAAGATTATCTTCCTCCTTTTCTCTCACCAGACTCAGAGGCCTTGTAAAGGGTCATGAGCACAATATTCCCTCCTGACTAAATGATAAAACAATTCTTTGTTAAGTGTGAGACCGCGTGTTACTTCTATTGTTGCAGTGTATTTCGTTGAGAGTGTAAAACATTTTTGATTCACCGAAAAGATGAAATACAGTATAAATTGATGTAGATGGTTTTATTCTATAATTAACAGAAAATGAGAAATATATTTTCTCTCGATGCCAATAAATTAACTGAACAGTAACAAGACTGATTAACAAGATAAAATTCTTATCAATAAGGAACAACTTCACTTTCAGTGCCAAAATTTGTTATTCTAAATGCGGTGAGGTGTTTTGAAATAGAAGTGAAAGTAATATCTCTAAGGATCATTGATGGAAAATACACACACACACACACAGACACACACACACACACACACACACACACACACACACACACACACACACAAACACACACACACACACACACACACACACACACACACAAACACACACACGACGCACGGTTGGCCAAGTGGTTAAGGTGTTCTCTTCGTAAGCATGAAGCTTTTGATCCCACTGCATGATATGTCTTGACAAATATCTATACTACAGCTTCGGTTGAAACCAAGTATTACGAGAGAATTTGCGTTGGTGAATTGGTCGTAGCATTAATTCAAACATCCAGATTTGTGACAATGGATCACATCAATTCTACTTGCAAAGTTCGTTAAGGAAGCGTGTGTATGTTTATTCTTATGCGTCGGTACATGGAAGTTCTGCAGGAGCACGTGGACAGACATACTGGTATGTGTGTATACATTACATGTACCCATATAAGTAACACAATAAAATAAAATGTGCAGACATAAATGATTTTACAATCAAATCAAAACATTATTTCTTAGTAAGAGTCAAGTTGAGTAAAATTAAGGAAAAGTTTTAATACAATGGCCAATTCTATGAAAGTCATCAACTTTATTAGTTACTTTTCTTCATGTGCAAATGTTGCTTGTCATGTAGTACTCATTAGGGTTCTTTTGTGGAATTTTCAATGTGTTTTCGGGTATAATTTCTTGAATATGCATTGTTTCTGTTCAGTTGAGCTATTTTGTCATGTATTTTGAAGTGGTGGTACTTCTATTATTTTCATTGGTCATATTTTTAAGTGCGATCATTTGTTTTCTTATTTTCACTGTATATTTTCTCTGATCATTCTACTTTAATTGTTAGGATTTTATAGTTTATTGCGAATCTCTGTACATTTGTTAGTGAGTTTCAATTCATAAATTTTCTCACTTCAATATTTTCAACTAGAACTCTTCCTTTTTAAACGGCATTCCTTTATTTATCTTTTTCTTTCACTTGCTTTTTGACATTAGAATGCGGTTATGCTACGGCACTGTCTTGAAGAAATTTTAGTCGAATGAATCGACCCCAGTACTTATTTTTTAAAGCCTGGTACTTAATCTAACGACCACCTTCGCCGAAACTCCAAGTTACAGGAACTAAAACGCAACAACACAGGTTGTCAAGCGGTGGAGGAGGACAAACAGAAAGACACCGATATATATATATATATATATATATATATATATATCGGTGTCTTTCTGTTTGTCCTCCTCCACCGCTTGACAACCTGTGTTGTTGCGTTTTAGTTCCTGTAACTTGGAGTTTCGGCGAAGGTGGTCGTTAGATTAAGTACCAGGCTTTAAAAAATAAGTACTGGGGTCGATTCATTCGACTAAAATATATATATATATATATATATATATATATATAATGGGCTAATTTCAGTTTCTGTCTATTAAATCCGCTGACAAGGATTTGGTCAGCCCAATGCTATGGTAGAAGACACTTGCCCAAGGTGCTACACAGTGGTATTGAACCTAGAACCTTGTGGTTGGGAAGCAGGCTTCTTACCACACAGCCACATCTATATTATATATTATATATTTTAGTGATGCAAAATACACATGTGATACGTTAGTGAACTTTTCAATGATTCAAATTTCACAATTTTGTTTTTATATAGGACAATAAGTGTACGGGGAAGGATTATTTTATGGACTTGATCTTACTAATTTTTAACTTCGTCTTACATTACCTTTAAATCGAATTTGCATTAAACTAATTCCACAAAAGTTCTCATCTATTTTAGTTCATCATCATCATCATCATCATCATCATCATCATCATCATCATCGTTATTATTAGCGACATTTAGTTCGTCATTACGTTCTGAATTCAAATTCCGATTTTGTCTCTCATCCCTTTGGAGACGATAAGATGAATACCAGTTGAGCACTTGGTCAATATGAACGATTGTCCCCACTCGGACTCGCAAAATTTCAGACTTTGTGCCTATAATGGAAACGATTATCATTATTATTATTATATGTTCTACTTTTGCTTTGTATTTGTACAAGTTGACTCCAAGTCTCACCCAAAGACAACAAGTTAGAAGTTCATGTTGGTGTTATGCCTAGGCTGATATATATTTGGTATTGCACATAATGTTGTTCTAGAGAAGTTTAAGGAAACATAAGAATATTATGAGTTTGTTTTAAAATTATTTGAGATTACAAAGAAAGTACTTTATGTAGGATATGAACAGTTCCCATGAACACTATCTTTTGAATTTCTGCCATTTGGGGTTTTCCTGGTATCTGAGCTAGATAGGAATCAGCCCCTTTTGCTATCGTTCCTAGGGCACCTATGACAACAGGTATTGTTTTAGTTTTGAGGTTCCACATTTTGCCAGTTTCTATTTCAAGATCTTGCTCAGTTTTTGGTAGATCTTGACAGATATATTTATGTCATTGGGGACAGTCATATCAATGAGGAGGCATCATCTTTGTCTGAAGTCTTTGAATATAATGTCTGGCCTATTTACATCTGTCTTTCTCTCAGTTTCAATGGTGAAGTTCCAGAGGAGTGAGATGTGATCATTTTCAAGCACTGAAGGTGGTTTGTGTTCCCACCAGTTTTTATCATGAGTAAGTCCAGGGTTTTGCAAATTACCTAGTGAATATATTGTGCAGCTCTATCGTGCCTGTTGAGATACTGTGTAGGTGCAACAAAACTGCACATGGAGACAACATAATAGTTTCATCTTGTTGTTTATATACACGACATGTTGGGCTACTGCCGTTCTGTAATATGTTGTCCTGGTAGATCCTTGTACGTAGGCATTGATCTGGGGCTGCTATGATAAACTCTTCTGTTTCTGATTTTAAGCCAGAAGACACTAACCATTGATGGGTAAGAGCTTTGTCAGTATCGGCATCATTAGCTCTCTTTGGGTGTTTGCCATTGAGAGGTTCTTATTGCGATTTAGCAATAAGAATATATAAGGCAACAGATTTAGCACGGGTTTTCATACGCTTAGATTTTCCTGCGCTTGTTTCCAATACGTCTAATTCTGAGATTTGTCGTATTTGGATTTCTCTTAGATATTCCTTTGCCTGTTTTGTTACTGAGTATGATGCTTTCTTGTTTTCATGCTTTAAGATAAGTTTTAGCATCCAGTCATCAGAGTCTTTCAGGTAGGTATTTAGTCCAATTGTGACAATCTCCATTAATTCCAGTTGTAAAATTTCACGGCCATCTCCTGTTCTTGGCAGGTAAAGTCGTTCTCTATCTGCTTTAGGGTAGTGCATTCTATTGAATTGGCCAGTTAATGATATTGAAACTGCATGTCACGACAGGTATGGCTAAAGTATTGATCGCTTCGATCCTGTTTCTTGCATTCAGCTCTGTCTTGAGTATTGACCTTACTCTGCGATAATATTCTCTTTTGATCCTTTCCCTCATCATTGAATGTTTGATTCCATAACCTTCAAATACCCCTAGGTATTTGTGGCTCTCCGCTGGTTCTAAAATCCTTTATAACATTCTGTTGGTCAAGATTAACGTTGCATTTTTCTGTCATTTTTCCTTTGATAAAGGTACCTTTTGCACATTTATCGAGGCCAAATTGCATCCTGATGTCATCACTGAATTGTTTAACAATCACTAGTTAGCCCTGTATTTGTTGGTCATTTTTGCCAAGAGCTTCAAATTAACCCTGTAAAAGAGATGGTTAATAATTTTATCAAACATTTTAAAGCCATATTGTACATAATCGAGCAATTTCGAGAGAGGTACTAAGACGAGACAAAAGAGGAGTGGTGATAGAAAGTCACCCAGGGAAATATCACAGGAAATTCTTACATCTCCATCTTTGAGAGATTTATTGTCACTGTTCAAAGTCAGTGTGGTTCTCCATCATCGCATACTTACAGACAAGAAGTTTCGCGAAGTATGTGCCATTTTATACATTTCCATACATTTCTTAATCCAGCTATGTGGTAGACTATCAAAAGCTTTTTTATAGTCTAACCAGGCTATCGACACCTTTTTGTGTCGTTTGTGACATTATTTCAAGATCATCTTATTGATTCGTAGCTGATCTTTACAACCATAAGACCCACGTTTACATCCTTTTTGCTCGTTAGGGAATACGCAACTTTCTATTAAAAACTGTTGGTATATTCAGTCAAGACAGGTGTTAGTATTTTATACTAATTCAGCTGCTTAGGTATGACATTCTATGTCAGACCTAAGTAGCTGGATTTGGCGTTGAAAACTCTCTTGCCAAGTAGGCATTTTCTGGGAATGTTGTCGTTTTCTAATCTTTTCACCATATAGAAACATTGAGATCTTCGTGGATGCATAGTAAAGGTGGTTGAGATGTGTAATATCAACATTAGTTGAAATTATATACCCCTAAGTGCAAGGCAGAGTTTACCAATTACTTTCAAATTTTCATTAGAGTTGCGAACTTTTGGGAGAGTGTCACGTTCATTCATACCGGTTTCTTTAATTTTCAGCTATTCAATTATGATTTGATTTTTTAGATCATCTAGTTCAGTTAGGTCAATTTCTGTGTGACTTTCTTTAGTTATTTGATTTTCATCTGCTTTGGAGTTTATGGCTGGTTCAGAAAGTATTTCACCTTACTTCTCAGTTATATTGATTCTTTCTATCATTACTACATTTTCATCAGACCTGGGTTGGTCTATATTTATTTCCTCTGTAGTTTCTTCATTAGCTGCAACTTCATTCCCTTTATCCCTTTCTGATTGTTTAGTTCGGTCAATCTCTAATTCAGTTAGTAATTTCTTTTTCATAATGTTTCTTTTGACGTTGGTAAGTTTGTTACTGTCTATGTAGGATATTACTTCAAGGTGTTTCTGTCTACAGTTTTGCTAGTTCTGTTCTGCATTAGATTTATTTGTGGGGAAATACATGGCATGATAGAACGCCTTAAGAACTTCTTTATTATCTTCCCTAGATCATTTTTATTCTTTTTCTTTTGGTTATTTGATAACGAGCGTGGATAGCTATCTGTTGGAATATTCCGGTTGTGGGGTACTTCCAGCTGCTGTATTTCGGGAAGGTTTGACCCAGAAGTTGGTTTTTCGAACCCAATCTGGTTCCTCACTGGCGTACGCAGCCTTTATTAACAAAGGTGATGGCGGATTCGGTTTGTATTTTGCTTTGTTATTATTGAGGCATGACGAGCTTGGACGTTGACATTAGGGGATGGATGTGTCTGTTTAGGGTTACTTTTTTGAGACAACACCGCCTCCGAGTTCACTGAATGAAAACACTGCTCGTAACGTAACTTCTTAATGCTAGCAAATCTGATTTCATCTGTATATGTATATTTTTTTGTTAATAGATTTATCTCCGATTATAGTTTTTTTTGTGTGGTGTTCTTAAACTTATGAACTATTCACTCTGTCTGTGTTAGTACGAAAAAATGTTTTGTTATTTTGTTTTTTGCTTCGTTTTGTGACATGTGCTTTCATATGCGTGTATGTGTGTCCTGTAAATTTCAGGTAGGCTGTGTAAATTTTATTATTATTATTATTATTATTATTATTATTATTGAGTGAGAGAGCAGTGCATGCTATCAAAGTGACTTTGCGGTAAAATATACGAAACCCAGTATGCCCATCATGACTACCTGTCAGATAAGGGTACACCAGGTACATGCATTAGAACCATATGTGCGCGACCTTGTTACCTCATATCAAGATAAACAGCGCATGACCTTGCAGGTGGGGCCTAGTTACAATTTTCTTCAGGTCGAGTAACCTTTCCCGCTCAAAAGGTCGCTGAATAAAGGTTGTCTAAGGATGTTGAACGAAGCACTCATGTTTCCACAGGTGAATTATCCAAACCCCAAAGAATTCCTCTCAACACATGGCTATGATTTTCCCCCCACTACTTCTGCTCGTGATCAGAGCTGTATCTATTGTTAGCCACTAAGCGACATGCTCAGTTGGTTGAATCCAAACAACTGACAAGTAAATCTGTGGTACTGAACAGAATATTTACTATAGCCCATCTTTTATACCAAGACAAAACAATGTCCATAACACCAAACGGGACTGCTACGCGAGACTGCCACATTAGGTTGGCAAATAATGGTTACTATAATGTGCTCCTAGTTAATATCTCGTTGAGAGATTTAGGAACAACAATGTTTATACACACACACACACACACACACACACACACACACACACACACAGATACACACATGAATATGTATATATATGTTAGAACGTCAGAGTGTACTTGAGTGAGTGGGTGGATGTATTTATCAAACCTAATTCTTTGGTTTTTTTCTTTATTCATTTATTGACGCCTTTCTCGAAATTTGAACGAAAACATTAAATTGTTTTAACAGTAAAAGGGAATTAAGATGAAAGTCAAATATGGAAATTTGTCTTTTAATATTGGATTATTAATGAAAATATTGTTCGGTCGTAAGTATCGATATGAAAAAAATATTTTTTAAACACTTTATAAGAGAATGATCAAGGTTAATGTCTCTGATCAAGAAGCAATAATCGTTTGCGGGTTTACCTTGTTTTCCTTCTGCAGATTTTCGTAAACAGAGATATGAAATACTATACAGAGTTGCAATTTAATAATGGGGTTTTAAAAAGTAGTTTAGAAAGAAGTTTACCAAAATGGTAGTGCCTTCATTTCCTTGAGCATACAAAAGAAGTAATTCTTTATACATGGATGTCTACGTATATACATACATTTCAGTATACATATAGAAAAATACTCACAAATATAATCAGATACACACATATACATACATCTGTTTGTGTGCGCGTACGCGTATTCCTGCGTTTATACATGTGGCTTTGATGAGTAATCTTAGAGTTCCAACTACGACCATCCCAACCTTATCTCTAACAGCATAAACCTATATCACATAATGTGTCATTTCTATTCTAAGACATTTATAACTGATTGGAGGCCGATTTGGCCACTATTCGTAGATGATGAAGTTGACTTGAGTTTACCCAGTTATTAGTAACCCAGATCAATTTTGACTGAGCGCAGATGTGTTCAAATGCATCCCATTTATGACCATCCCGTCTTCTTAGAAGTATGTCCAGAATTACATTATTTAATATTCCCTTTAAAGTTCTTTATGAACAAGGTGCGATTACAGTGAGATATTGGTGCAATTTTTATCAAATCGAGCGACATCGGAAAGATTCTTTCATTGATCCATGTAGTTGTACAAAGTGAACCGGAAATAGGAAAAAATTCCAAGGTGAAATTAAAACTATTTCCGCAGTAAAATTCGTCTACAGATACTGGGTTTGTTAGTTTGAAACAATCAAGAATTTGATTCTTCTGTGCAGCATAGAATCACGTGATTATATATTCCTTAAGAAAGGGACTGAAGCCTAGGAAGGAGAATATCAAGAAACCAATATTATAGAAATGGCATATTGTTGTTGGTAATGGTGGTATTATTGTTCTTGTTTTATTGTTATTTCTATTAGTTTTTTTGTTATTTTTGTTATTGTTGCTTTTGGATGTTTTTCTGTTATTGCATTTGACTTTGTTAGTATTGTTTTTGGTATTATAGTTCGTTGTAGTTGTTTTTGTTACTATTCTTTGGCATTTATCTTGCAGACTTCTGATCAACATCTGTGACTGTCCTGTCTATGCATATCGAGAACTACGCTGTCGGAATTGATTTCAAGAAGATTTGCAGCTATTTCTAACATGTTGTGTGACTGTTCAGAGGTTCTCTGGTGGCTAATATGTTATATAACAATACGAAATGGACAAGAACTGCAGAGAGAAAACGCGGGAGGATTAGGGAAATTCTGTTCCTTAACGAAAGGCAGACATTTGATATTTGGTGAAGAGATTTTTGTTATCTAACCTTCAATTTACTCTGATCCACAAGACATATTGTCATAGGCGTCCTTCCAGTTCCCATGACCATACAGTATATTTTGTAAACTAAATAATCCAATGTAACACCGAAGACGGTAGAGAAGGAAGAAAAACAAAGGAACCATAGCAAGAAAAATTCCATCGACCGAAGTAAAGTGAAAATCAAAGTCTACCATGACGGATTAGAACTCAGAATATAAACAGCAATAACTAAACGTTGCAATGATTATTTTACCAGAAATTCATCGATTCTATTGTCGAACGTTCTAACAACAAAGACGACAGATGTCCAATAAAAATATATGATTGATATTGTACAGTAAATACACACACAGGCATATATATATATATGTGTGTGTGTGTGTGTGTGTGTGTGTGTGTGTGTGTGTGTGTGTGTGTGTGTGTGTGTGTGTGTATGTGTGTGTGTGTGTGTGTGTGTAAACTAAAATAAATAATTATTCAGTGTTGTTATTTTAAAGAAGTTGGGATGCTGGTGAATCGGGGTGGTTTCCTTCCTAATTGAAAATAATATTGAAATAAGAATATTATTGTAATCTTATCCAAATAGTAATTTTAATTTGAAGAGAACAATGAAATCTGTTTACACAAGAGATAAATCAAAAATATCTGGTCAACTGATTGAACGACGACTTTCAATTATGCCAGTGAATTAGCAGGCATTAGAGCATAGCGTGAAATCAACTATTTCACTGACTTGGAAGCGAAGGAAATCTGTCTACCAAAACAGGTTTTACCAATATGTTTCTTCGTATATCTTAATCGCAAATTGCGATTATATTATGTTCCTTAGAGTATCTGTAAGTTTGCCAACGCTTCCAAACTTAATCGTGAATTATAACCAAGAAACATTTTTCGCCATTGACAGACTCAGAAAGCAACAACAGCTCACTCTATTTTCATTACTGATTGTAATTATTACATTGTTAATTAATTATTCCTGCCTCCCTTTTTTGTTTTCATTTTCTTGAGTTACTGTTGCTCTCATTGTCTTCTCTGTCACTCACTCCTTTCCTCCTTATTAAATGGGGACTTAATCGGCACCGTCTTATGACATGTTTCACTTGGCAATTGACCTCAGGTGTCTCATGGATTTAAGGGTTGAATATTGATTTATGTATACTGTAACACACATGCTGTGTGTATATATGGAAGCATCAAAGGATTGTTTTGTCCGGTAGGGGAATCTATAATAGTCTTAATGTAACTCTGACACTAGTCTGTTATTAATTGACGTTAAAATCCGGACGAAATTCATTGTTTCCATAGAAACAAAAAACGAAATAGATTCCCCTTTTGGTTTGGTCGATAAGTATACCAGTCGGTCAATACATATATGCATCATAGAATAGTCATGTAAACAATTTTAAAACGTGCAAAACTTGCGCTGACTTCCAATAATTTCTTGATAGTACACTATCTTGATAGTACACTATCTTGATAGTACACTCGACTATCGTGGGTGTTAGGTTCCACCCCACCCCACCCACCCGTGATAGGTAAAAATCCGCCAAATAGAAACAGTACTGTATTGTATATTTATTCAAAATTATTTTTATCATTTGTATATATTTATTTTATTAAAAATGCAAAACGACACCACAGAGGAGTCGACGTAAGCTTAAATAATAAACATCGATAGGTGAACCGCGATAGGTAAACCACGATATGGCACGGGATTACTGTATACTATAAAATTTTAAGAAGTTTTATTGCACAATTTCAATTTGGTCACTCACAATGTTCTAATGTCGGAAGTTGGATACGGGGTAATTTTTATAAACATCAGGAGATTTCTCGGTTTCTTGTTTTAATTTATCAATATATTTTTTCATTAGGCACAGAAATGGTTAATGTCTTTATTTATTGCAGATCCGTTTGGAAAGATATCAATTTGTTATGTATGAGAAAGCTTCCACTTTTTCTCATTTATTAGAACTAAATTTTCGGACCTCTTGTTACTTTCACATACGGTTTTACATTACTCCCTTCACTTCCACACCTTCTTCCAAATTTTAATGTGCTTTATTAATTGTTGTTGTAGTTATTACTACTTTTTCTTCAGGTCTATTTAGGTGCGATTTTGAATGGCTCGCGGCACCGGTCGCTGTGTAATTATTATTTGTCTGAAAATATATTCAAAATATTTCCCATAACTCTTTAATTTAAATGGTTACTCGCCGTACCTTTTAGCGCAGCAATAATAAAACGTAAATAAGCTGGAAAACCTGAAAGATATGATATATAAAATATTAATCCACTTATCCTACTGGTAATTATATGCAGAACTTAAGTAGGGTGCATTGGTTTACCCTACTCGGATATACGGTTAAAACAAGGCTCGTACTGTTGAATGTAAAGGAATTCTGCTTTAGCATTAGCTTCTATAGAAGTGATGTTATGATATCCGCACTGACTTTATTGCTGTAACTATCACACTCATCTGATGCATTTTAGCAAATCATATATTAAGCTTTCTTTTCGCTGCTACTGTCCTCATGTACTTTTCAAGTATACCTTCAGATATCACTGTTGTAGGGAATTCAAGAAGGTTGAACTTTATGTGGTGTACTATATTTTTTAGTATATCCTTATTTATTCCTTAGCTGGACACTATTCTTTCTACAGCTGAACTTGTTGAAAATTTGGCCTGATAGCCCTCTCTTATTTCTATGACACTACTTAGAGTTTCGAGGATTTTATGAAATCAGCTATTTTATGGTTAATTGTGGATCTATAAACATTACGGAGGCAGTTGTTTTCCTATCTAACCACTTGTTGATATTAGCTATTTTATTATATTTAACGATTATATTATGACTCATGACGATATAACAACAACTGCACAATTTAATTCTAAAATTGTTCATACAATTTGCGTATCTACATACAATCTCGTAATGAGTCAATGGGCGAATTATATATTTATGAATTTTAGATCAGTTATATGTAAATATATAAATGCACACATAGATATACGTACATATATATGTGTGTATATATATATGTATATATATATATATATATATGTGTGTGTGTGTGTGTGTGTGTGTGTGTGTGTGTGTGTGTGTGTGTGTGTGTGTGTGTGTGTGTGTGTGTGTGTGTGTGTGTGTGTGTGTATTAGCTGAGTTCGAGGTTAAATTAATCGTCTAATGGATATAAGTATCCATTACACTACCGGTATATTATCTATGTTTAACCATGGGCATACACATGCAAACATATTATGCTCATAAATTATAGGTAAAGACAGGATAAACATGGGTTTATCAAGAATGAAAATTTGAAGAAAACAGTAAATGGAGAAATATTGATGAACAACAATTGACTTACACCAATTATTATTTATTAATTCACTGCAAATAGACTGCACCCCATCTAACAGCTGTTTCTGCTTCGAATGTTGCATAGTATTTTCATTACAATGCAAAGATATCTATCATACTTGGTAATAATACCGATCTAAAGCATGGAGCTTCATCAGAGTTAAGAATGAATAAAGGAGAGAATAGAGAAGAAAAAATGGAAAATTTGAATATGGTTGTAATCATACCATTTTGCTTGTGCATATCTTTGGGGCGTTAATTAAATGACAGCACTAAAATAGCAATTGGTGAATTAATCCTTTGTACAGGAGGAGGGGGATAGGATGAATAAATAATAAGTAAACAAAAAATAGTCGGATACGCCAACAGGTTTTAGTCGGAGAAGGGGTGAAGATACAGTAAGGTTTTAGATTAATCATAATAATTTGTAATAATTATGTATGTAGTACTAATTAGTAGTATTAATCATAATAAAGTGTTAATCGGTTAAATGTAATTTTTATTTATTTACCAGTAGGTAGTTAAGTCCTTCTACCTGTTGTCCCAACTGAAATAGGCCAAGGTCCAACGTTCGATGTAATTGGTCAGTTTAAATTTACAAACAAAAGACCAGCTATTGAAACCGTTATATGGGGTAAGATAAATAAATAAATGAATACGAAAACGGTGTATGTTGTAAAGGGCCCTAAAACGCTTAGAATAGTAAATACCAGATTAAAAAATAATATTATGGAATAAATATTATGAGAGGAACCTATTCGGACATTCAGGAAATAAGACGGTTGGGGTTGAAAATGGTCCAAAAGGTTTTTAATAGGAATGTGAAATTAGTAAACACAATGAAACGAATTTATTCCGTAAGAAAATTATGGCAATATTTATGGTTCAGGGGATGTAATAACTTGGGTAAGGGGCAATAATTTGGGACTGCTGATTGCCATCCAATACACCTTGGCCTATCTCATTTCGGACAATAGATGGAAGGGCTTACCCACTTACTAGTAAATAAATAAAAATTAGATTTAACTGATTAGAACATTATTATGATTAATGCTATTAGTTAATACTACAAAC
The DNA here is from genome assembly GCF_046866305.1 of Octopus bimaculoides. Classification (NCBI taxonomy): domain Eukaryota; kingdom Metazoa; phylum Mollusca; class Cephalopoda; order Octopoda; family Octopodidae; genus Octopus; species Octopus bimaculoides. The sequence goes on from NC_142940.1 coordinate 32,111,763, forward strand.
ATAATTATTATAAATTCTTATGATTAATCTAAAACCTTACTGTATCTTCACCCCTTCTGTATCTTCACCCCTTCTGTATCTTCACCCCTTCTCCGACTAAAACCTATAGGTGTATCCCACTATATTTTTTTGTTTTGTTTTTTAATTATTTATCCATCCTATAGCCCTGTACAAAGGATTAATCCACCAATTGCTATTTTGGTGTAGTAGTTTAATTAACGGCCCTCAGAGATTCTCAAGCAACATAGTATGATTACAACCATATTCAACTCTTCAGTTTTTCTTCCCTATTCTCTTCTTCTGTATGCATTCTTCACCCTGATGACGCTCCATGTTTCAGATCGGTTTTATTACCAAATATGATAAATATTTTTTCATATCAATGGCAACACCATACAACATTGGAATCAGAAATAGCTGTTAGATGGGATGCAGTCTATTTGCGTTGAATTAATAAATAATAATTGATATAAGTCAAATGTTCATCAATATTTCTCCATTTTCTGTTTTCTTTATATATATACAAGTCAATAAGAGGTTAAAGTAGCTTCATTAAAGCAACTTTTATGTGTGAAATGTACAACTGAAATGTTTCCGATATGTACACAGCTTAAGGCGGCGACCTGGCAGAATTGTTAGCACGCTGGTCGAAATGATTAGTGGTATTTCGGCCGTCGCTACCTTATAAGTTCAAATTCCACCGAGGTCGACTTTGCCTTTCATCCTTTTGGAGTCGATAAATCAAGTACCAGTGAAACACTGAGAGCGATGTAGTCGACCACAAATTCGAGGCCTTGTGCCTATAGTAGAAAAGATATTAATACAACTTAAGGCAGTGATCGGGCACTGCTCCAAAAAAATTCTTAACACCATTTCTTCCGTCTTTGTGTGTTGATTTCGAATACCAGCAAGGTCAACTTTGCCTTTTATCCTTCTGGAGTCGATACAATAATACTAGTTGAGAACTGGTGTCTGCACATTCGGAAATTGCTAGCGGTGTGCCAAATTCTGAAACTAATATTAAAACAGCGTCGTGGAGTAATTGCACTTTGATGACTAGTTTTCAGCACAGGATAGTTTCCCTTACACCATAGCATTCAAGCCAGCGATGTTTCTTAACTGTCCCATATTCAACAATCGGACCAAACTTGACCAATGAAACTGAGTCAACCTAATCCATTGTAGATGCAACATCATAAATTTTACGAATAGTACTCGCAAAAGGATTATATGTTCACACCATGTGCATCAAACTTGCAATTAAGATAACCATCCAGTAATTCCTGAAATAATCCACCCCTCTAAAATGTCATGTGTGTGTGTGTGTGTGTGTGTGTGTGTGTGTGTGTGTCTATCTGTCTGTGTGTGTGTCTATCTGTCTGTGACTATCTGTCTGTGTTTGTGTCTGTGTCTGTGTGAGTGTACGCGTTGCATGTTTGCGTGATTACGTGTTCATTATAGAATGCACTATCGTAAAGAGTACTGTTTATGGGGAAAATTGCATATACAAAAATGTATAAATATTAAACTAAGGGATTACTCTAAGCATTTTTTAGAGTACATATTTATGATTCCTTAGCAAGAATACTATTCACAGCGCCATCGAAATTCTGTCGTCCGTAGATTTCTTCGAATAGTGCAAAGAAGGCTAAGAAGGCCGAAACATCGAAGTTACTGAGAAAAACATTCTTGTTACAGAAAAAAAAAAAATATATATATATATATATATATATATATATATATAAACACATACGCACTCACACATAGAAACTTACACACACACACGCGCGCAAACATACACACGCACAAACACACACACATACATACACATACACACACACACATATATATATATATGTATGTATATATATATATATATATATATATATATATATATGTGTGTGTGTGTGTGTGTGTGTGTATATATATATATATATATATATATATGATGATTGCGGTTACATTACAAATCAGGCTGAAGAGGAATAGACAAATGGTAAGAATTTGTTAAATCCGAAACCAGTCCCTGTTTAAGAATGCTTTTTTAGGTGATTTTAAATGTCTGGCCCGCTCACGATTTGGTATGCTGCTATATTTCATGTTGAGAACAATTTAGGTCTTAATAGACACAAGATGTGATCTATTTCTAGCGCATTAGTTGTCCATGTTAGTGGTCGACGTTATTTTTTAAAATGTACCTTAATCCCCTGAGATTGCAGATAATATTTCTGAATCTCTTTGATTCTTTAGATGTGCTGGCCTCCTGATAATTAATCGATTTTAATTAATATATGATTAATTAACAGATTTTATAATAATATTTTACCCATTACCCATGTTCTCATACTGAATATATACGACGCAGTAAATATTCTCTGCAGATATATTCCTGGAATTAGCGCGCCAAAACGAAGACTTTTGAATTTTACCATTAAGCTGTAATTAGCAGAACCATATGCACGCGCACCCATGGCGGTGGGTAACTCTGTATACGATTCTGATGATTGCGGTTACATTACAAATCAGGCTGAAGAGGAATAGACAAATGGTAAGAATTTGTTAATTCCGAAACCGGTCCCTGTTTAAGAATGCTTTTTTAGGTGATTTTAAATGTCTTGCCCGCTCACGTTTTGGTATGCTGCTATATTTCATGTTGAGAACAATTTAGGTCTTAATAGACACAAGATGTGATCTATTTCTAGCGCATTAATTGTCCATGTTAGTGGTCGACGTTAATTTTTAAAATGTACCTTAATCCCCTGAGATTGCAGATAATATTTCTGAATCTCTTTGATTCTTTAGATGTGCTGGCCTCCTGATAATTAATCGATATTAATTAATATATGATTAATTAACAGATTTTATAATAATATTTTACCCATTACCCATTTTCTCATACTAAATATATACGACGCAGTAAATATTCTCTGCAGATATATTCCTGGAATTAGCGCGCCAAAACGAAGGCTTTTGAATTTTACCATTAAGCTGTAATTAGCAGAACCATATGCACGCGCACCCATGGCGGTGGGCAACTCTGTATACGATTCTGATGATTGCGGTTACATTACAAATCAGGCTGAAGAGGAATAGACAAATGGTAAGAATTTGTTAAATCCGAAACCGGTCCCTGTTTAAGAATGCTTTTTTAGGTGATTTTAAATGTCTTGCCCGCTCACGTTTTGGTATTCTGCTATATTTCATGTTGAGAACAATTTAGGTCTTAATAGACACAAGATCTGATCTATTTCTAGCGCATTAATTGTCCACGTTAGTGGTCGACGTTATTTTTTAAAATGTACCTTAATCCCCTGAGATTGCAGATAATATTTCTGAATCTCTTTGACTCTTTAGACGTGCTGGCCTCCTGATAATTAATCGATATTAATTAATATATGATTAACAGATTTTATAATAATATATATATATATATATATAAGGATTTACTTTTCGTAATGAGATAAAAAAAAAAAACCAAGGCTGTGTATAATATAGAACATTTATAAATAGAAGGTCTAACAGCTGTTTCCAGGATATTTATTATAGCCCTTCATCGGAGACGGTGTGAGAGGATGCTTAAGCAATAGTTTTGATAAGATAGGAAATAGAGAGTGAATGTAGGAGATGTTGTATTTCTAAATCCATTGATTAGGCAGAATAGTATACATATAAGATTTCAATACCTTGTGAGTAAAATCCAACAGCCTTTAAGATTCGTCTCACACCGTCTCCGATGAAGGCATATAATAAATATCCTGGAAACAGTTGTAAGACCTTCTATTTATAAATGTTCTATACTATACACAGCCTTGGTTTTTGTTTTTTTTATCTCATTACGAAAAGTAAATCCTTATATTCACACGCTGATATATGACCTATGTTGGACCCCTTATTCGCATAATCTCCGAACCTGGAGCTTAACTATGGTCTATCCATAGCACTTATTCAGCATTACCTGAAACTTCTGGGTCTAATTGACATTTCTGCCGCTCATCACCTATATATGTGTGTGTGTGCTTGTGCGTGTATATGTTTGTGTTTGTGTGTGTGTAGGTTTCCATGTGTGAGTGTGTATGTGTTTGTCCCCCCATCACCACTTGAAGCCAATGTAGGTGAGTTTTCTTCCCCATAACTCATCAGTTCGGGAAAACAGGCTGATATAGTAAGTACCAGGCTTAGGAAAGAAGTCCTGGGATCATTTTGTCTACTAAAATCTTTTACGATGGTGCTCCAGTATGGCCGCACTCAAATGACTGAAACAGGTAAAAGAATAAAAGAGTATATATGCACCTGTGTGCGTATATATATATATATATATATATATATATATATATATATATATATATATATACAGAGAGAGAGAGACAGGGGTGGCTGTATGGTAAGTAGCTTGCTTACCAGCCACATGGTTCCGGTTCAGTCCCTTGGGCAAGTGTCTTCTGCTATAGCCTCGGGCCGACCAAAGCCTTGTGAATGGATTTGATAGACAGAAACTGAAAAGAAGCCCGTCGTATATATGTATATATATATGTATGTGTGTATATGTTGTGTGTCTATGTTTGTCCCCCCAACATCACTTGACAACCGATGCTGATGTGTTTAGGTCCCCGTAACTTAGCGGTTCGGCAATAAGAGACCGATAGAATAAGTACTAGGCTTACAAAGAATAAGTCCTGGGGTCGATTTGATTCGACTAAAGGCGGTGCTCCAGCATGGCTGCAGTCAAATGACTGAAACAAGTAAAAGAATATAAGAATAAAGAATATAGTAAATACACCCCCACCCCCACCCCCCAAAAAAGTAAGAACAAACACAAGAGAAAAGCAACAACGCGTAGACGTGGTACTTACAAAATATTAGTAGCTGCTCAGGGGTAGAAAGAGAGGTTGTTATACATTTCGAGTCAAAGCTCTTCGTCAGCAACAGGAGATTGAGGAAAGTTCAAGAGAAAAGGAAGACGGAGGAAAAAATCGCGAATGATCCACATATGGTTACATTTTGAAATGACCGGAAGGGAATGGATAAAGAAAAAGTTTTTTCTCAGACAGAAGAGTGTAAGAGAAGGATGTACCTGTGTATGTGTGGGTATGTACATGCGCGCAAGTCTCTGAGTGTATGTGTGTCTGTGTGTAAGAGTGTGTGTGTTGTGTATTTGGTGTTTGTTTGGTGTTCGCTGTTTATATATGTATCTGTGATTGAACTTAATGTTGTAGGAAATCAGTAGCATGGTAACAGCCGTGGTAGTCCTTTGTGTAGTTGTGTGTCTCTTCACATCTTCAATAATGGTCAGCTTAAAGTATGCGTGCGCGTTTATATGTGTGCACGCGTGTATATATATGTTGTGTGTGGTGTGTGCATGCGTCTGTGTGCGCGCGTGTGTGTGAGTGTATGTGTGTACACGCATGTGTGCGTCTATGTGTGCGTGAGTGGAGTTATGTGTGAAGTTGTGTGTGTGGTGTTATACGTGCGTTCCTCTGTGTGTGTGCATGCGTGTGCCTGGGTGTGCGTGCGTGTATGTGCATGTAGATATGTATGCGTTCATGTGCGTGTGTGTGTTCATGTGCGTGTGTATATATGTGTGTGGATACGTGGGTTTGTGTGTGTAATGCGTGTATATGTGTGTGCTCGCGAGTGTATGTGTGTGTCTGCGTGTGTGTATGTACGTGTGTGAGTGTATGTGTGCGTGTGTGCGTGTGTGTGTACGTGTGTGTGCGCGTGTGGGCTTGTGTGTAAGAGTGTATATGTGCTTGTGTCTACTTGCATGTGTATGTATGCATGTATGTTTGTGTTGTGTGTGTGCATGTATGTGTGCGTTTTGGTTGTGCATGTATGATTGTGTTGGGTGTGTGTGTGCTGTATGTATGGGAGGTATATGTGATGTATATGTGATTTCATGTGTTTCTGTGTCCGCGTATGTGTGCGTGTGTGTGTATGTGCATGTGTGTATGAATGTGTGCGTTGGGTTGTGTGTGTGGAGTTATATGTGCGTTGCTGTGTGCGTGTATGTATGAGTATGTTTGTATATATACGCGTGTGTGTGTATGTGTGTGTATGCAGAAATAAAATAAAATATGATAAAATAAGATCAATAAAGAAGAGGAAAAGGGGAAGGATGCAAGATGAAAAATTAAATTAATGAATAAATATGATGAATGTAAGATACAAAAAATAACACATACAAAATAAAAAATATAAAAAAATAAGAAAATAAGAAAATAAAAAAAATAAACTAATGGGATAAAATAGAAATTAATACAATTAGAAGAAATATAGTAAACATTAATACAATTAAACAATTTTAAAAATTCGACGGGAAAAAAGATGAAAAATATTGAAAAAAAGGTAACATTGTAAAAAAGTAAGTGGATATAAGAGAGGATAAAATAAGATAAAATAAATTAAAAGCTGCTTTTTTAAGGAGGGTGTAGAGACAGTCGTTAAGAGGAGTGTGTTGTGTTGAGTCCGAAATGAGTTTGTGTCTGTAGACTGAAATTGTAACGCTGTTCCAAGCGGAGTCGGGAGTGTATGGCTCTGTGGTGCAGGACAATGCCAAAAATGGAGATATTAGAGGTACAAATGACGGGCGACGGGGGTGTTCGTACGTAGCTGAACATCTCGTAGATGTTCGGTAATCCGGTCTGACCAACGTAGAGTTTATTGCAGAGATTACATCTAATGCAATAGATAAGACTTGAAGAGGTGCAGAAGGAGTCTCTAATGTGGAGGGTGTGCTGGTTGGATCCAGTGATGGAGGTGGTGTTGGTGATGAAAGGGCAGGTGTGGTCATATATATATTATATATATATCACCAGTTGTACATATATATATATATATATATATTGCATACATACATACATACATACATACATACATGCATGCATACATACATACATACATACATGCATGCATGCATACATACATACATACATACATACATACATACATACATACATACATACATACATACATATATATATATATATATATATATATATATATGCGCTTTGATGAAACTGTCTTTAATCAATGTAGTTTGGACAACTAGAGACTTCACTGTCAGCTTCGAATTTATTGTGTGAGTACGTGTGTATGTACGTATGTTTGTTTGTGAGTGTGTGTGTCTGTCTGTCTGTGTCAATGTGTGTGCCTGTTTTTACAAGATTTTTAATATATACTTAAAGGTTCCTTGCACTCAGACTTCATACTGAGACTTCTGAGGCTGTAATTTTGTATATGTACAGGCATACAAAAATTAGTGGATTAATAATCTAAGCATATGTTTTATATTCAACTGTTGTTTATTCTCTATGACCTAGAGGCAATATCTAAATCACTGGAAATGTTCATATAGTAACCTATCTTTTTTTCCTGGGTAGAAATTGATACTTTCTGATTTTTCTAGTTCTCTGCATTTTTTATATTTTTCTTTACTCTCATTATAATAAGTGATGAAAATAATCTGTACACGATAATTATTCATAAGGGATTGCCGCACTGTAATTTGGTCTGCTATAAAAGATGATTTTCTCAGTAAAGTATTCTAAGACTTCAATCTAAGTCACAACCACCACACTCTCATACATCATATTCTTCTTTTCTTCTTTTCTTCTAACACACACTTCCCTCTCCCCCTCTTTTTCTATCAAATATTCACTTAAATTTCCTCTCTCGGCTTCTTTCTTTCTCTCCTTTTTTTTGTTTCTCTCTCTCTTCTCCAAGTTGTAAGACAAATTCAGTCCTCATATAATACACCTGATTCAGACTAGAATAAACCAGATGAAACAGCATCAGTTGAGAGTATTGAATATTTGAAGAATTATATTTCAAATACTTCTGAAGTGACATAAAACGATAGGAATACTAAATAAAACAAAAACAAATAAAAGGTAAAATATAAAAAGCACATAAGAAGAAGAAAAAGAAGAAAGAATAATAATAATAATAATAATAATAATAATAATAATAATAATAAGAATAATAATAATAATAATAATAATAAGAAGAAGAAGAAGAAGAAGAAGAAGAAGAAGAAGAAGAAGAAGAAGAAGAAGAAGAAGAAGAAGAAGGTGGCATCAAGTCAAAGTAGATACTCAAAAAGGAACTTCTCATTATCACAGAGGAAAGAAAGTAATTAGTAAGACACTGTGCAACATATAATTTTTGCAGTGGTAGTAGTAGTAGTAGTAGTAGTAGTAGTAGTAGTAGTAGTAGTAGTAGTAGTAGTAGAATACCGAGAAATCTGAGAAGCAGCAGTAGTTCTAAAATCTCTGCTGTAATAATCACTCTTACCAACACTATCTTGTCATTATATATATATATATATATATATATATATATATATATATATATATATATATATATATATAAGGCTATATTCTCTAATGTGTATATGAAACATTGGCTAGGCTTTTCATTAAGAACTGATGTCATAGCTTCCATTAAAATTTAATTGCGAGGCGCCATCGGGAGGTGATACAAATGATACTCGTCCGAATATCATCTCAACGGATATAGCAAAAAAAGATAACGCAACCAGAAATTCATAATTAGCACCCGAGAAGAACACAAGCCGGCCTACGTTTGACAAGCTGCAAAAACAGGATAGGTGTCTATACAGAAGGCCATAGCGCAGGGCAATATTACACTGGAGCTACAAGATTAAAGAAAAAATTAAAAAGATCATGCAGAATATTTTTATGAAGAACATAACTGGTCTTTCTTTCTGTATCTCTCATTCATCATTTCCTTTTTCCGCTGTTAAGAAAAAATGAGTCATCTTTACTTTGAAATCTTAAATGGTTTTAGATTGACAAACATTAAACATCACGATTTATGTCTTGCTGATGAGCCCAAAAGAAGGCGAAATGTGACCCAGCACGACTCTTCCAACGGAGATTAAAAAAAAATAATATGAAAATTGAATTTTCTCTCTAAATTTCACTCTCGTATCAGAAATGTTGACACAAAAATGAAAAAAGCTTGGAAAGCATTCTCACTCTTTAATCTCTCTCTCTCTCTCTCTCTCTCTCTCTCTCTCTCTCTCTCTCTCTCTCTCTCTCTCTCTCTCTCTCTCTCTCTCTCTGCTATGACTCCAGTAAACGGAAACAGATCAGCTTTAATTTCAACTCTTAAATGACTTTAGATTGAACTTCAGATTGACCAACCTGAAAATTTCGATTTGCGTCGTGCTGACGATTTCATCAAGAGAAGCACTCAAATTCACTTTATTACCAAAATGTGTAAATGACTTCACATAGTTTAGGTATTTCCCATAATCCTGTATAAGAGTGTCAGGAAAATTGTGAACCGGTGTTCTATGTTTTGCACCTCGAATTTGTTTAGGAGTAGTGCAAGGTTGGTGGATTACTTCCGTCTTCTTTATACTGATGGTCAAACCAAAGGATTTACATGCAGCAGAAACCCAGTCTAGAACTTCCTGAGCCTCTTCTAAGGAGGTCGCTACTAGTGCAACATCATCTGGAAAATGTAGATCACGAATGAGACTGGTGCGTACCAGTGTTGTAGCTTTGAAACGCTGATGATTGAATAGTCCACCATTTGTTCGAAACTGGAATTTGACACCAATTTGTATGTCACCAGAAGCATCTTTCAGTATCACTGAAAAGAAGAGTGCAAACACAATAGGGGACATAACACAACCTTGCTTTGTGCCGTTTGTAATGTCGAAAGGAAGCCGAAGATAGCCCACCGGACACGATAGCAACTTTCATTCCCTCATGAAAGGAGGTGATAACATTCAACATCTTGTCAGGTATACCACGCTTTTTCAGAACTTTTCATAGTGCTTGCCGGTTAACAGTGTGGAAGGCCTTAGTAAGGTCAACGAATACTACGAACAACTCTTCATTTTTCTCACTACCTTTTCCATGACCTGTCGGAGGGAAAAGATCGTGTCGATAGTGCCACGATCAGAGTGAAATCCGCACTGTGATTCATTTACAACGTGTTTGATGATCCTATCAAGAATGAGTCAAGCAATAGACAGAAGTAATATTCCACGATAATTATCAGACACTTCTGTTTCCTTTATTTTTATAAAGATGTTGAATTGAGGTATCCTTGAAGTCCTGTGGTACACCGCTTACCATCCAGAGATTTATGAAGAGGTCAGTCAATTTCATAAAACGCTTCTGCCCACCATGTTTGTAAATTTCAGGAGAGATAGCATCCCTGCCAGGTGCTTTACCAGATGAGATCTGTTTAATAGAGTTTACCCCTTCCAAGTAGGTTGGCTCCAGAGACAGTTCCGGTATTTCAGTGTGCTGTGGAACAGACATTATAACGTCAACATTAGTGACCGAGATGGAGTTCAACACGGCTTCAAAGTGATCCTACTATTCTTTCAGGATGTCAGATTTGTCAGTCAGCAGTGTCACTCTATTCGATGAAAAAATAGGAGTAACACCGTGCTCTTGAGGACGATACACTTTCTTGAGGCCATGATAAAAGGCTTTAGAATCCTTTCTGTCTGCAGCTTCTTGGAGTTCAGTAGCTTTGAAAGACCACCAAGTCCCCTTCATCTGTCTCAGAGCATGTTGGGCCTGGCCTCTACATTTCTTCTAGGCATTCTCTTTCCTGGATGAGCTCTTATCATTTATCCATCTTTTGTGAGACCTGTGCATTTTATCTATCAACAGTTGGACATCTGTGTAGTTATCGTTGAACCAATCTTGCTGTTTACGAACAGGAAGCCCAAGAACCTCTACAGATGCAGAGTGCGTTGCATCACGCAGGGCCTTTCTAATGACTCTATGTCATCATTGATATCAACAGTGATGAGTGCAGTGTCCAAATTGATAGACAACCCAGCCTGTTTTTGAACAGTTTTCAAAGGCAGAACATTAATGTGCTTATGCACTAATAACTTTTGTAGTATTGTTTGTTTCAGATGGAACGTAGCTTTACTACAGAGAAGAAAAATGTCAGAGAGATAGCAGGTGTTACGAAAGTCCCTAATATCTCGTTTCTTAGTGATAACATAGACTATGAGATGCCAATCCTTAGATCCAGGATGCCTCCAGATTGTCTTGCAACAATTTCACTGTTGAAAAAAAGGCATTTCTGATGCTTAGACTGTATTCCCTGCAGATGGAGAGCACACGCAGACCCTTGGAGTTCATTCGAGATACGCCATGGAGACCAAGTACCCTCTGATGCCTGATAGTCAGTGTCAACACGAGCGTGAAGTCGCTCATAAAGATAAGTTTATCCCTATGGTGACAACTGGAGATGACATCACGGAGTTGGTTGTAAAATTCATCCTTTTTCCTGCTCAGTGCTAACCAGAGAGCAGCAGCGGATTGACAAGCTTAAGGTGAATAAGCAACGTTTGGTGCTCCTATTCTCGCCCCTCTTCCTGTTGGGAAAGCAGTGTTGTGTTTAAATAGACCCGCTTTGTCACCACTGGAGGACACGGTCAGCACAGTTACTTGCAAGTTCTGTGCTGGAACGGCCATCATCCAATGGTTGCGACTGTGTAGAGTTCCAGCAAGATTCCTCCAGTAACTTTCTTTACCTGTCTTCACCGCTTTGACTCCCTCGCCAGAGGACTCTTTGATTTTTTTCAAGTTGAAGCTGCGCCGTATTGAATGAATAAATGTAATTTGTCAGAAAACCTACACGTATGATTTGATTTGAGTGTTGAAGGCCTGTGTAGAACCAGCCACACTTTTTGGAAGTGATGATAGCAAGTGCCCCAATACCAAGAACAACACACCTCAAGCTTTTACTTCAGAAGTTTCCATCTCCTGGATGAGCCGCTATAAACAAGCTGGAGAGCCTAGTCTACAGTATGAGTCAGAGTTTTCTGAGAGTACAGCCTTGTTAAGGAGACCCTCAGCAACAGAAGATCTGATTTTATATCGGAGTTACCCTATCCTAGATGGGATGTCTTCAGCATGGTTAGAGAGCTTCATCTGCCCCCTAATATATGGAATTAAATATATCAGTAATATGTATATATATATATATATATATGTGTATATATATATTATATATATACATATATATATATATATATATATATATATATATATATATATATATATATATATATATATATACATATATATATATACATACAACATATATATATATACATATATATATATATATATATATATATATATATATACATACATATATATGTATATATATATATATGTATGTATATGTATGTATATGTATTTATGTATCTATATATATATATATATATATATATATATATAATTGGATGGCCGTTGACTACTCATGAATTCCTACGCCCTTTATGACAGGCTTTATTTTTCCTCCTGCAGGGTATCCAACTATCTGTCAACCCCACCAAGGTTGCCAGTTTAGTCACTGACGAAACGACTATGTAACATGTACTGGGTTATATATTACCAGAAGCAAACAAGAGCATCTAATAACACTCGAGAGGGACATTACTTTTTTATTAAGGGTGGAGGTGCCTAAGGAGACATACAGTAAGAGGCATCTCAAACAAGCAGTTTGGTTGATTAGGTCGGGGTTAGGGTAGGTGGGTGGGAGTAGTTACGTGAAAAATGTGAGCAAGCTGGAAGATATAGTTCTCTAGATAATGAATTAAAAAAAGAGAAAAAAGACAAGATGACCACATTAGTCTGAAAAAGATATAGGTATGTATGCGTACAGTAATAAGTTCTTAGAAAGAATTAGTCTAGCGAAAGAAAAAGTACAACTTACGTTTAAAAAGATGCTAAATCCGACAGGGCAACGATAGAGTTGGAGAAGGAGGAAGATAGAGAAAGCGAGAGGGAGGGATGGAGGAAAATAAAGATATCTAGACAGTGATTTATGAACCAGCAGGCTGGAAGATACAGGGACATGGAGAGAGAGACTGACCGAGAGAGAGAGAGAGAGAGAGAGAGAGAGAGAGAGAGAGAGAGAGAGAGAGAGAGAGAGAGAGAGAGAACGTGAGCAAGTCGGAAGATATAGTTCTCTCGGAAATAATTAAAGAAAAACAGAAAAGATAGCATATTGTTTTTTCAGAGAGATGACCACACTAATCTGCAAAAGATATAGGTAGGTATGCGTATAGTAATACGCTGCTATGTTAGAAAGAATTAGTGTAGCGAAGGGAAAAGGAGAAGCTTACATTTGAAAAGTTACAAAGTCCGACAGGACAACGACAGAGAGTTCGAGAAGGAGAAAAATTGAGAAAGCGAGGAGGGACCGAGGAGCATAAAGATATCTAGACAGTGACTTACGAACCAGCAAGCTCCAACACATGGGGAGAGGGAGAATGAGAAGGATAGAGAAACGTTAGTAAGCTGGAAGATATTGTTCTGTAGGTAATTAATTAAAGACAAAGAGAAAAATAGCATGTCTTCTTTTTCAGAGAGATGACCACACTAGTTTGCAAAAAGTACAGGCATGCATGCGTATACGCTGCTATGTTAGAAAGAATTAGCCTAGCGAAGGGAAAAGGATAAGCTTACACTTGAAAAGTTTCAAAGTCCGACAGGACAATAGAGAGTCGGAGAAGGAGAAAGCTATCACACGAGGAGATGTTGAAAAATCGGGTATAGCTGATAATGTATGGAAAAACGTAGACCCCTTCCCCTGTGGGATAAAATTTAAAATAATAGACAGAGTACACCACTGGAAAACACGAAAACTAAAAGTGGCAGCACATATGCTGAGACACACTAACCTCCTAAGCAGACCTAGTGTAGATATGAATAGAATATGGGAACCGGTATTAAGGAAAGATACAAAAATAAGCCCTAAAATTCACTCAATAATTGCCCACGGGCATATACCATAATGTTTAAGAGCGAGGGCTACTAACCCCTCTTTTCCCCACTGTTAAGGAAAAATTAATCAACCTTAATTTCAAATTTTAAATGACTTTAGATTTAGTAACTTGAAAATCTCGAGTTGTGTCGTACTGATGAGTCTCAAATAAAATGAAATGGAACCATGAATGACTACTCCATTTTCAAAAAAAAAAAAAATCACTCTCCAATAAGAATTTGCAATACGAAACAACGTAAACAGGCTTAGAAGCGATTCTCTCCTTTTAAGCACACATACATGCACAGTCTCTCTCTCTCTCTCTCTCTCTCTCTCTCTCTCTCTCTCTCTCTCTCTCTCTCTCTCTGTCCATCACTGCCAAGCCTTCAGTGAAGGAACACGTGTATATTTTCTCTAATATTTGCGTTTTTTAAGACGAAATTTTGGTTTGTGGGATATTTCTTTGCTATTTCTAGGAGATCGAGTCACCATTTAAAAACTATGTTATTTTAGGTTTTGGTGAGGGTTGTCTTGTGATTGTTGTGTATAGAAACGGAGAGGGTAGGAGAGTTCAATAATATTATGCAAACCTTATATATTTAATATATAAAATAAGATAAATAAAAAACACTTCAAGAGATCCAAGATGATATTTACACAGTTATCAAATATTATATTAGAAAACCCTAATAATATTTAGGAATCATATTACTATATCATATCACTATATCATTATAGAAATGGTTGATTACCATTCCTTCGGTACAAATTCCAAATGGAATGGCAGAAACATTTTTAATGCCTAGAATATAGTTTAATTCAGCAGCAACTTCTATGACGTATTTGTTTGATTTTTTAGTTCGGTTCTGCACAACATGATATTTAATTGTTGCCGCTATATCAATAATACATTTGTGAGGCAAAGTTATTTATAGGCTTATTAAGTGCACGCATAGGTTCTGGATTTGTGGTCTATTCATATTGAGATTTTTTTAAATCTAAAATAGTTGGAAATTCGGATGATTTGACAAACATTTTGTATTGAAAATTTTAAACTGGCGATCTACCGTGAATTCGGCGGTAATTTTCTCTCATTTTCATCGTAGAATTATGTGAACATTTAATTATTTAATTAAAATTGTTCACTTTAATGATTCGGACATTTTAACTAGTTTATTGAAATTGTACAAGGAAAACCAGCACTGATTTACATCATTCTAATGATCTTGATATTGAATATTAATCTTAATACTGACGATAAATTAGCAGATCAGAATTTCAGCTCCAAACTATTTGAAAGCATTTTTAATTTGCTTGCGTCATTAAAAATTTAATATCTGATACGCAAATTAGGCACTCCATTGCTTATTTCTACTTGGTTTTATAAAAGTTCACCAAACGGTGCAGGTGTGGCTGTGTGGTAAGAAACTTGCTTTTCAACCACATGGTTCTGGGTTCAGTCAAACTGCGTAGCAACTTGAGCATGTGTTTTCTGGTATAACCTTGGTGGATTTGGTAGACGGAAACTGAAAAATGCCCGTCGTATATATACATATATAAAGAGAGAAGGTGTGTGTCTGATTGTCTGTGTTTATTCCCATCACCAATTAACAACCTGTGTTGGTGTGTTTACGTTCCCGAAACTTAACGGTTTGGTAAAAGAGAGTGATAGAATAAGTACCAGGCTTGAAAAAAAAAAGGTATTGGGGTCTATTTATTCGACTAAAATTCATCAAAGCGGTGCCCCAGCATGGCCGCAGTTAAATGAATGAAACAAGTAAAAGAATATATATATAGTGAGGCTTTTCCTGGTTTTGACTCTTGTTATTATTACTACTCATGGGAAAGTACTTCTGCACCTTAGGGGAACAGAAAGACCTGACGATGTAGAGTCCACATAATTCGGGCTGCTACAATTACGAAACAAAATTTCCTCTAAGTTTACTTCATCACATTAAAAAACGTACAACGATACCATGTGTGTGTTTGATTAAAGGGAACAAGCCTGCTACTTTCTTTATTTCTGACATTCCTTGAAGAACGCCATGGATATACGAAGAGAACAGCAATATACAGATATGAAACCAACATGTAAAATTTGAATAAATTTAACAGACATATCATTCAACATTTCAACTAATAACTTTTATATTATATACTAGATTAGAAACGACATAAAATCGGAAGATAACATACTGTTGAAGCTTATGGCTGTAATTGCTTTGGACAGAACATGAAACCTAGAGAAGTAGCAAAGACCGCAGAAACTAAAATTCTTGAGTACATTTAAATATTCGGTTGCATTTCTTATATTTCTTATTGAAGAATTAGATGCTGCTTTTCCAAACTTGTACAGAAAAATATCTCTGAGTTTCTAACACACACACTAAGACATTAACACACATACACACGTATACACACATACGCACATAAGCACATACACACAGGCACACATGCACATGTGAACACACACACACACACAAGCCGTGAAGATAGTCAGATGATTCAAATGTGGAGAGTTTTTTTTAAGAAGCGGTTCTTATGAATGTAGTAAAGAAATAGAATTCATCGAGGAATTCTTCTGCACACATACCTAAAAGCACATATCTTACAGAATTAATTCACAAACCCCAAAATCAAATTCTTTGTAACAGTTGCCGACATATACAATCTTCAAAAGCACTATGTATGTTTGTGTGCGTGCATACAAATCTTACTTCAACATTCAATATAAAATATTCATAAACTTTTATAAAATAAAATTTTCTGATTTGAAATTTTTTTTTAAAGTTACTTATCTCATTTCCAAAGAGAAATAAAATTAAGTTTAGATTGACATGTTACACTTAATATTGAACCATCGTCATCATCATCATCATCATCATCGTCGTCGTCGTCGTCGTCGTCGTTGTTGTTGTTGTTGTTGTTGTTGCTATATTCAAATTGCGCCGAGGTCGACTTTGCCTTTTATCCTTTCGGGTAATTGGATGTCTTCGCTTTTGACTACCTGTCCCCATTTCATGACTAATATTGTGCACTTATCTATGCCAAATTCCGTACTGATATCTTTGCTGAAGAGTCTTACAGTCTGTATTAAGGAATCTATCTCTTTTTCATTCTTACTAAAAAGCTTCAGATCATCCATGTAGAGTAAATGGTTAATTTTTCTATTACTATTTCTGAACTGATACCCTGCCTTTGCATTCCTTAATACTAAGCTGAGGGGAATCAGACATAAGACAAATATTAAAGAGACAACGAGTGCCCCTATTTTGCCGGGAATTATTGAAAGTGCCAGCAAGCTAAGGTGGCACTTGTTTACTGGTCATGCTTCAGAAGTAACTTATCCCTGCAAAGCACAACTTTTAGTTGCTACTAAAAACATGTTGGGTGTTTATTTACAGCCAACAGACTCCCAGTCAAAATACCCTAAGCTATGATCTTATTATAATACAAAGATATATCTAAAAATTATATGACATATCTCTGCAACTTTTAATTTATTTAATGTATTGCTATGTCTTAAATGTAGAACTGTCCCGTCCTTGAATTTAATTAATTTCTCGAAAGTAAATTTTACCCTAGGAGGTAAATTCTCATTCCCTCCTATCTAATTCATTCCTCGCTCTCTTTTGCTCCCTCTCTCTCCCTCCACCTCTTTCTCTCTCTCTCTCTCTCTCTCTCTCTGCAAAGCACAACTACTAAAAACATTCTGGGTGTTTATTTACAACCCAGAGAGTCCCAGTCAAAATACCCTAAGCTATAATCTCAATATAGTACAAAGATATATCTAACAATTATATGACATTATTATTATTATTATTATTATTATTATTATTATTATTATTATTATTATTATTATTATGATTATTATTATTATTATTATTATTATTATTATTATTATTATTATTAAGGCAGCGAACTGGCTGAATCGTTAACACGCCGGGCAAAATGCTTAGCGGCATTTTATCAATCATTATGTAATAAGTTCAAATCAGACGTAGGTCCACTTTACCGTTCACCCTTTCGAAGTCGATAAATTAAGTACCAATTTTCAGGCCTTGTACCCAATATCAGGCTTTGTGCCTATAGTTGAAAGGATTATTATCATTATTATTATTAAGGCGGCGAGCAGGCAGAATCGTTAGCACGCCGGGCATAGTGGTTAGCAGAATTTTGTCCATCTTTTACACTCTGAATTTAAATTCCGTCGAGGTTAACTTCGTCTTTCATCCCATCAGAGTCAATAAAATAATTACCAGTTGAGTAATGGTATTGATGCAGTCGACTTCCTCACTCTCTACGAAATAGTCGGCCATGTGCCAAATTGTGCAACTCTTATCATTATAATATAAGAAACTAGACTTTAATCTCCTTTGAAAGAGAAAAACGGATGATCGAAACAACTATATATATATATATATATATATATATACACACACGTATAACGTATATATTAAGTGTGTGCAGCTATGGACGCATATGTATGTGTGCATATTTGAGTGCGTTTATCAGGATTGCCAAATCTATGACTCTCCCAAAGTTCGGGGATGCTATGAGCTCTGTCATGTGGTTGACCTCAGAAATTATGTAGGATCTCAGAAGAAAACCTGCCAATAAGGTATTGTCATTCTAATAGCACAGCTGCTCGAAATAATAACCAAATGCCACTTAGGATACACACTCAAATGTTTTTGCAAGAAATTGCACATACGATGTTATCATCCTAGATACAGTGTATACAATAAAAGATAAGCGCGTGTCACTGCAAGAGTTCTTTTATTCATACATTTGCTTTATTACAACTCACTTGTGCCTAAAAACCAACATTGTTGGGGAGGTTGCTAAACTTACAGAGGAATGATAACATAGATCTCTCTGGTGTACTAGACTACGTGTTATTAAACTCAGGTCAACATTTATCCAGGAGACAAAACCAAAACTATTCTATTTATGAATAGACCGTGTCTAATGGGCCTTCCTTTTTACCCTCGGTAGAGTGATACATTTTAAAGGAATTTGACTGCTATTTCTAACTTTTCGGTCAATCGGCCACAAGCCTCATCGGTTCTCTTGTGAATAGTTTGTAGTTTATGGAAAAGATCTAAATTGGGCGTAGGTTAATGATTTCGCTCGCTCACCTAACTTATTTAACAGCAATTTTCTCATGTTTTCACTTCCAGACTGCGATATACAGCTGTATCAATAATTCAAGTGTGGGATTATTCACATAAGTGTGGGATTATTCACATAAAAACTAACAGCCTGCAATTAAATTTGCTCTACACAGACTTTCACTTGTTGTAAAACTATATTGTGAAGGGAATATGTTATCATTCAGTGCCACATTACATCTAGATATATATTTATTGCAGAATCATGCGAATTTAAAATTACGTCAGATCATGCAAAATGCCTCGGTAGATGACTGTTTCATTATTCGTGTTACAATCGCTTAACATTTATCTTAAATGGAGCTACTGCTTAATGAAACATTCATTGGTAGAGTTGCATTGGACACATTCTTGAAAACGCGAAAGTTCCAGGACTCACACAGAGATCTCCACCTTCTCTATACGTATACAAACGTATAAACATACGCACAAGCACATGCATAAATATATACACACATATACACATCTACACAACACTCATGCACATATCACCACCACCGCATACACGTTAATATTCTCACTAACATTATTGTTACATTCACCAACCATTTTTTCCTTTCAAATTAAATATATATATATATCCATTACTATTACCTCTAGCACAGTAACAGCAGCAACACTAGTATGATTCGCTAATATAGCCACAATTAACTCTCAACTCGTGTACAAATGATCATCACGCAATAAGAGATGATGTTTCTAACAAGATTTCTCAATTTTCTTCCATAGCATAAAACTAATCGAACAGGAATTCTAATCGATTCATATTCTAAATGTTTATTGGCATCTCTCGACAAATTGTAACCATTCTCTCTAAAAACAACTCCTCTACATCTCGTACTCAACACCCCAGTCTTATAATATACGTCTCTCCATCTCATTTCGCCCGTCTCTTGCTCTGTGTGTTTAACAGGAGGTATTTTGGCATATATGCATATCTATACGTATATGTACGCATATACACAGACAGTCACTCAGAGACACACACAAACACATGCAGACACACCAACACACACACATCTATAGTAGAATTTACAGGAGAAGCAAGACTCAATTCATGAGTATATGCTTTTTATCTTATTTCATCTTATTTCAACAGACATTCAAGAAGTGACTGAAGGGCAGAGAGTTTAGTATATGGTGCTTATCAAATTTCGATGACTGCCATGCACAAAACTCTCGGCCCTTGAGTCAGTGTCTGACTATTATAAAATAAAAGATAAAGTACATACAAATAAAGATAGAATGAATGAGGCAAAGAGACAGGCACAAAGGTAGGTGTGCGTGTACATATAAATAATTAAATATATGAAAAGCGACGGAAACAATTACACCAGTGTAAATGTTGGGGTTTTGTATGTTTATGTTTATCTGTGTGTTTGTGTATCGATTCAAACGCCATACTGGATTGCAAATTATCTGAAAATATCTAGTAATTTAGAAAGTTTATAAGACCGTGTATACAGAGATGTAACCAACTTGTGTGCATATTTAAATATTTTCATGGAAAAAATGAAAGAGATATTAGCTTCTCTATTTTCAATAAGTTCTGATTTTATCAGTGTGTTCTGCCCTTACCCCGCAGATAGGCCTCTTAATCACGTCTGATTTGTGCAATTTTTCGCAAAAATCTTCGTTGAGGATTTGTTTTCCTTTGTAAATTATGTACATGTCTGTTCGACTGTTTCAAAAGACTTTATTCATTAAAACTTATTAAAACTTCCGAATGTCTTACAACTTTGGAAATGCTTTACTTTCATTTGTTTAAGAAACAAATTCTTCCTCCTAACGGTTTTACTTTTATTTTGTGATAGACAGCTATCATAGAGAAAATGCCAGCTTCCAAATCTTGTTTTGTGATTAGGTAAAATTGATTAAAATTTAAACCGAAGTAACATTTTTCTGCAGTTTTTCTGGAACAAATAAATAACAAATTCAAATTTAACGTGTAAAATGTTCTCAATATACCAGGCTTTAAATTTTTTATGTAATTTTAAAATTTCAGTATATGTGACAGCAACAGGGAAGACACCACAAAAGTAGAGAGACAGACAGTTATATGACGTCAGACACACACGCATGCACGCACGAACACGCACGCACACGCAAACACACACACACACACACACACACACACACACACACACAGGTACAAATTTGCAGACGTACACACAGGTAACTACGAGTTTAAAATGTTGTATAGTAGACATGTGTATGTATGTCCATGTGTATGTATGCATATATATGTATTTGTGTGAGCGTTTCTTTGTAATGGACAGCAGAAATGCAACCTACCCCTATCTCCTTAAAGCTACGTATTCCTCACACCCACTTTTCTTTCTATTCCTCGGCATTTTAGATGTTACTTATGTGTATACGAATGTGTGTGTGTGTGTGTGTGCGTGCGTGCGTATGAGTGTGTGGAATGTGTATGTATGAATGTATCTATGTATTTACGAAAGTATGTACGCAATGTCGCGTGTATATACCCGAACGACTGCTGTATTAACGTTATAACCTCACTGCCACTGCAGATTTGTCGCTTACACAATGCTGTTCTTCCCTTCCTTTATATCAGTCACTCTCACTATGCCACCGCATTTCCCACACGCTAACACTCTTGCGCCGTCCTCCTTTTATCAAATAATAGCTCAACATACCTAGGGGTCCATTTTAGTTTTTTTTATTGAAATCCAGTTAGCCTAGAATTGAACTGGATGTTAGTTTAACATATATGCAAAGTTTCGTTAAGATTTGTTCACTGGTGTAGGCATCAAGGTGGTAACAGACAGATCGACAGACAGAAATTGCCATCTATGTATAAGATGTGGCGTATTGCTTCCCAACTACATAGCTCAGCTGGGCACTTTAGGCAAGCGTCTTCTACTATATAGCTCAGGCCGAACAAAGCTTTGTGAGTGGTGTGCATATGTGCGTGTTTGTGTGTGTGTGTTTCTGTGTGCGGGTGCATGTGTGAGTGCGTACGTACATTTCTGTGTGTGCGTGTACCATCGCAGTTCGGCAAATGTGACGGATGGATTAACTACCTAAAATATAAGTCATGCGGCCAATCTGTTTGACTAAAACCTTTCAACTCGGTGCTCCTACATAGCCGCAGGCTAAAACACGTAAAAGAGAAAGATGTTTTACCCTCATCGCTAGAATAGAGACCATAGAATACCATAGAAACCACAGAAGGTAAGAGAATAGATTGAAACGACTAGTTTCGTCTCTTAAGATGAATTCATCAGGAATCGCTTCACCATCTAAACCTTCGATGTTTAGAAGAATATAGTTGCGTAAAAATTAGACATTTTATGTGTGTGCGCGTGAGTCTCTGTGCGTGTGCCTCTGTGTGTGTGTGTGTGTGTGTGTGTGTGCGTGCGTTTGTTTGTCTGCGTGTGTGTCTGTGTACGTGTGTATGTGTGTGTATGTCTGTCTGTGTGTGCACGCGTGCTATATATATATCGTTTTAAAAAATGAATATTTCGTGATACAGTCTAAATATTTGATAATGAGTTTCTTAAATTCAAAATTATAAATATATAACTCTTTTGAAATGCAGATTGACGTTCACATAAACGTTTCTTCCTTCAGGTCTGTGTTTATCAGCTTTTGTTTTAGAGAGTTTTACATAATTGACAATTTTATTTTAAGAAGTATTTCCATAGATGTGTGATTGTGTGCGTGTGTGTGTGTGTGTAATGTTTGTGCGTGTATGTTTGTATGTGTGTGTGCTGTGTGGGAGTGTGTATGCGTGCGTGTATGTGTGCGTGTCTGTGTGGTAGTAACTAACCGTTTGCCAGATTTCTCATGTTGGTGCAATTTATATTTCGTTTCGTACTTTAACAAAGGACTTCAGTAATTAAATAGTGTTTACACTATAGAAATGTTACACGGGAAAAAGACTTTTATGGAATATTAGTGAAAATTTTATAGACATTTATTTTTTGATGTTTCTCACGGCGTGAGGAATATTTTCTGAAAGTCTGTCAAACTCTCTCTTTTTTTATTTCAGAATGTGTATGTGTGTACTTATGTGTTTGTGGGAGGGGGGTGTAGGGTGAAACATAATCCAAAGGCACAGCTGGTTATCTGCGACGACAATTCTTTTACTTTTGCAGCAAAGCGAGGGAAAAAACGCAGCTCGAGAACAGACCGTGATACAGTAGTGCCATTTAATTTAATATTATATATGTAATTATGAGGAGAAAAAATATTGGCAGTCACTCCAGCAGCACTTCATACAGGACATGGTTAGCAAAGTGTTAGAATAGCAGTGCAAATTATTTACATTATTTATATTATATACATTCAACAGATATTTGTCCTCACTTTGTTTGTTGTTAACACAACGTTTCAGTTTATATACCCTCCAGCCTACTTCAGGTGTCTTGGGGAAAATTTCGAACCTGGGTTCTCATTCCTAAGGTACTTTTCGATGTTGTTATTATTATTATTATTATTATTATTATAATCATTATTATTATTGTTGTTGTTGTAGTTCAGGTCACTGCTTGGAATCGAACTCGGAATCTTGGGGTTAGTCGCCCGCTCTCTTAACCACTACGCCATATGCCCGTGGGCGTATGGCGTAGTGGTTAAGGGCGTAGTGGTTAAGAGTGCGGGATACTAACATCAAGATTCCTAGTTCGATTCCAAGCAGTGACCTGAATAAAATACCTTGGGAATGAGAACCCAGGTTCGAAATTTCCCCCAAGACACTTGAAGAAGGCTTGAGGGTATATCAGCCGAAACGTTGTGTTAACAACAAACTGGATGAGGACAAATAGCCATCGAATATAAATAATGTAAATAATGTTAATAACGTACATAATTCCTCATGTCTTAAATATAGAACAGTAGTGTAAATGTCACGCATTTTAATGAACGAAACAATGTGTGGTTATACTTTGACCATTTGCTACAGGAACACTCTACAAATCCAAGTTTTGTATACCAAATAGGCATGTTATACTCCTCACCGAGTAAACAACAATAGCCTATGTTTCGATAAATGAATGCCCTATATATATCATATTACCTACAAACGTTATGCTGCGTTGCATAATATATTTAGAGCCAGATCACTTGTTCAGACATTTTAATTCACACTCAACTTAATTATGAATTGGTTGATTAATTCTAAATTTATTATATAACACTACCTAAATTTTGTATGCAATATGAAATATATGGCAGTCATTCATTGAAATGTTCGTAACATAAATTTGACTTTTCCATTCCTTTATTAAAGTAATATATACACACACGCGTGTGCACACATACACTTTCACTCACACACATGTAATCAAGCATATACATACCACACTAATTATATATATAGACGTGTCTTTGCGGTTAGAAGTTTGCTTCTGAATCTAATGTTTCTCTAATCAGATCTCTCCATGGCAACTTGGGCAAGCGACTTCTACTATAGCCTCAATTGGACCAAACCGTTGTCGATGGATTTGGTCGACGAGAACTGAAGAAAGCCTGAACAAACTGAAATATTTGTGTGTGTGCGTTTGTGGTGTACGTGTGTGTGTGTGTGTGTGTGTGTGTGTGTGTGTGTGTGTGTGTGTCTTTGTGTGCGCGTTTTTCCCCACCGCTTAACAATAGGTGATGGTGTATTTAGATCCCAGTAAGCTGGGGGTTCGATAAAAAGTGACCGACAGAATAAAAAAATAAGCATAAATACCGGTGTCCATTCATTGATTCATTCGACTAAAACTCTTCACCATGTCTGCAATTTAATGACTGAAGCAAGAATAAGATAAAAGCTAAAAGATTACATATATATATATATATATATATATATATATATATATATATACTTCCTCCCTCCTAGCCTGACCCTTCGCACGCGCACCTTCCGAAGCCATGACGAACAACCAACTCACCGCAGCAATTTATCTATCCCACTTCTGACACCAATTTGTTACGAACGCCCGCACGCGAAGCACCTCCTTAACCGAAGAGAGAACTCGCGCGCGCGCGCGAACGTCGAACGCTCAGTGAGTCGGTACGCTCGCCACGGCCACCTATAAGCCCCGGCCGGAGCACGCAACGAAGAACAACACAGGCAAAAGGAGGGGAGGAAGAAACAACACGGAGACCATACGTTGGGTAGCGGAACTAACCCTTTCTTTTTACATCAAACATCAGAATAGAACATTACATAACAATACATCAGAATAAAACATTACATAACAATTCACTAGCATATAATGGCGCATGCAGCATAATCAAGGGTTTGCAATCGTTACATAAACAAGAGTTCGTACATCGAGTCCTTTAAAAGTTCTTTCTTTTCTTTCTCTTTTAAGTTAACATCACAGTTAACAGTTCTTTTTCTTTATACATCCTAACGACAAATACATTTTCTTGGAAGAATATTTAGACAAACCTTTGCTGTAATAACTTCCTTTCTTTCACAAACACCGTACGGTCCAAGAAGTAAACAACTGACTACTGCTATCTCTTTTGGCTGCCAGAATCCCATCTCTCTGCCCCTCTCTCTCTGAGACTCTATGCATTTCTGCTGACTATAGGCGCCCACTCTCTGTCAGACTTATCATTCTCATCTTCACTTCATCTCTTCGGCCAACTCGCCTGTACAACTCGACTGCCACCCAAATCCTCGCCAACTGCTACCACTCGACTGCCCTAAATCCTTCGCTGACTGCTTCGCGCCAATTCCTGTTCTCGTATTTCTCACAAATACCGTAGCCCAATAGTGTTACTTTACCCCCTCCCAAAGCCGGGTCAGTTCAGTACAATTCCTATCCTGCCTTTCTGAACTTTCGCTGACCGGAAAGGGGCAGCGATCAATCCTACGCTAAAAATAGCTGTGGTTGCTGACAAGACAAAGGAAATGCCATTGTCCCCAACAACCAGAATACGGTTTCAAAACCCAGCTCGGGAGATAGGGATATAACACTAATTTGTATTTTCGGTGGTCGCATCAATATATATATATATATATATATATATATATATATATATATGAAGATAATTTTATAATTTCATTAAACCATAATTTCGTTAAAATGAAGAATAAAGATAGAACTGCAGATGGAAGTGCTCAGCTAATTCTGAGACGAAAGGGGAAATAAATTACAAGGTATAATGAATAAACGCTCTAATTTGTCCAAACAACTGCATGGCATACTCAAATTATCATAAATCTAGCATGTATATATATATATGAGGGCTGAGACTATGCTGTAGCACAACCTTTAGTATATTCCTGAATTCTAGTAACTGTTGTTAAAATCTTCCTACTTGTTTCTGAGGGTTTCATAGTAATGAATGGAATCTACAAAATCTCGGGGATTTAAAACCTTGAAGCAAGGGTACCTTTTGCGCTTATTTCTGAAAGACTGGTATCAGTAAGTTAGAATATAACAATAAATCAATAAATCATGTTCGACACTAATTTGCAACAAGTGGACACAAAAGAGAACCTATTCACCTCATAACACCTCAGATGATAGGTAAGACATTTTATGTATTACATCGGATATATGAAGTTCTTATCGGTAAATTAGCAATGAAATTTTAATTATAATTCAAACGTTGTAAAGAAAGAAAGAAATATTTTGTATATCCTTTTCTACTCTAGACATATAGCCCGAAACTTTTATACTTTAATACTAGGAATATACATAGTCAATAAATTTTAAAATGTTAGGAAGTATGATATTATCATAGACACTAGCATACCCGTGTCATCAAAATTATGGACACGTTTATTAATGACAGAAATGACGGATCAACACAATGGTTGAAACTAATGATAGATGTCTGCATTCAAGTAAATATATATAAATACACAGAACAGAAGCACTTAACCAACAGATACGGTCGTAACGCCTCAGTTAAAAATATTATCGTCCACACAATATATGAAATATTCACTGTTCTATGCTCACATGAATCAGACAGGTTTCGAACATCCGGATGCCCTTTACGTCGCCACCCGTTTCCAAGTAAAGTAATATTTCACCATGCCAAAACATGATTATATCAAGATTGGAAACAAAGAACGTCTCTGGAATGAGAGTGACACTTGCTTCCAAGCGCCGATGTTAAGGCAAAGAGACGGTAAACCAAAGACACATACACACACATATAACTATATGTATATATATATATATATATGTGTGTGTGTGTGTGTGTGTGTGTGTGTGTGTGTGTGTGTGTGTGTGTATGTATATATATATATATATATATATATATCTATATATATATATATACATAATATATACATAGTTTTCTAAGTATGCATGCATATATATATATATATATATATATATATATATATATATATATATATATATATATATATATATGTGTGTGTGTATATATATGTGTGTGTATTTCTTCAATGTGTACAATTAACACGGAAAAAATAAATAAACAGTTACCAGGGTAGCAAACATTCACTTAAGTGCTAAGGATATTACAGCCTACTTATAAAAGTAGGAATTCCAGGGTTAAGTGAAATGTGTTTGTATGACATAGATGAATTAAGAAATGATGATAATCACAGGTTTTATTCAAATCATTTATGCTTCCATCACATGTTTCGAAGAAAACGTTGAGGTTATTCCCTCTGCAATAATCCTAATGCTTGCTTCGAAGTATATGCTGGAGGTATGAATGATTTGAACAACACTTGTGTTTGTCTCCATTTCTTAATTTATATATGTATATATATTTATATGATATATATATATATATATATATATATATATATATATATATATATATATATATATATATATATATATATATATATATATATATATATATATATATATAGTTATAATTTATAAACGAGAGACAGAAATTCTCCTTATAGAAAACACTTTGTAGCGCTCAAAAGATTAAAACTTAGGCAGGTAGAGGAGTAAATTTAAGGACAAGCAAGTTAGGCACGTCGATATACAAAAATTAGAAACGTTAGCACGCCGGGCGAAATACTTAGCGGTGTCTTGTCTGTCTTTACGTTCTGAGTTCAAATTCCGTCGAGGTTGACTTTGACTTTCATCCTTTCGGGGTCGATAAATTAAGTACCAGTTGCCTACTGGGGTCGATCTAATCTACTGGCTCCCTCCTCAGAAGATTTGGGCCATATGTCTAGAGTAGAAAAGGATACACAAAAATTAAATACATTTAATACAAAAAATGTGCATATGTTTACATATAAAAAGATCCGACTTTCACAGAATAGAAATGATATTAGGAATTAAAGGGGTTGAATAAGCGTTTTACGAGTCCAACGGGTGTTTCTGAGGACTTGCTGGTCCAAAATATGATTGTAAATTGATTCTATCATCGGATAATACCAACCCCCGTCTCCAGGGAAGAATTTTACATTTAAGGTGTTAACAGAAAGGAGATAAAAGTTGGGATGATTTTGTGAATCACTAAGTGTATTAGAAAGTGAGTAGTGAGAGGGAAATAAATTTCAAGGTTAGGCGTTATTAATGAGACTACTGATAGTAGTAGAGGTGAGAGGAGGAGGGAAGGGTGGTTCAGGTAGTATGTGAATGGTAACCTTAGTGTTAGTTTGGATAAAGGTTATAGAGTTGAAGGTTGACATAGCGAAAATGAGAATGGCAATTATTTGAGGAAAATAAATTAACTGTTTCAGTAACTGAATGAGATTAGTAAGGTATGTAGAGAGGAATTAAAGGAGATGGAGGGGCGTGATAAAGAGGGTGTGCGTGAGAAGATGGTTAAAATTGTAGTTGTCAGTGGGACAAAGGAATTCGGTTGGTACTAGAGGGAGTGTTATTGTAAAGGGAGGTGAATGAAATTGAATAGAGGTGTAGGGATAAGGAGGGGATAGAGGAAGGTTGGTTAGTTTTCAAAAGAGTGGTGTATTGTTAAGTAATTACTGAAAGTGGGGAGGCTAAGAGGGAAGTGGGAAGTAGTGGGTTTGTAGAATTTGGAAGAAGTTTGAAATGTGTTTATGAGAAATAATAAGAGCAGGGTAGTAATTTTAAAGTAGTAGTTTGTTACACTGAGTTTGTCTTAGTTTAAGGTTATTTTGGATATAGATATTTATTATGAGATTACATAAATTAAGCGAAGTGCGTGAAAGATGCGTAGTACCTGTGTTTACAAGAATAAATAACATCAAATAATTTATTATGTAATGAAGCGTTATGAAGCCGAAGAACGGTTGATGATTCTTTTACACATAACTTACAACTGCAGATGTTTGCATTGTATGGGGGAGCTTCACTTAATAGGAACCAGAATAGGGTGTATGGAATATTTTGAGATTTAAGGTTGTGTATATACGTTGCTAAGGAGGTTGATAATTTAGAATTTGAATTGGAGAAAGAGTTCATGTATGCACGGTAGCAGCGCATGAAATCTGTAGTGCCACCGATGTATACCCTTGCTTATGACACGGCACTTGTAGATTACATTTTTGCATAGACAGGTGCCTCCAAGAGGGCATAACTAACAAACCCAACAATTGCAAGTATTCCTACCTGCTCCGTGGCTGGGGTTCACTGCTAGCCAGGTTGGGATCTGTTAGTTCATTGTTAGAGGGGGAGTACCTAAATGCAATTTGTATTTGTATTGGGTTCGGAGGTGGTATTGCAGCTAGTATTTGTTGTTAGGTAGGTAGGATTTGGGGATGAGGTTTAAGTCTGGTATCAATTAATTGAGGTGAGTTACTCGGGGTTGTGTTATTATTCCCATGTGGTATAAGTGCTTTATTTTTTACTACAGCCATGCTGGTCATATGATTTGAGTGCGGCCATGCTGGAGCACCACCTTGAAGGGTTTTAGTCGAACAAATAGACCCCAGGACTTATTTTTTAAAAGACTAGTACTTATTCTAACGGTCTTCTTTGCCGAACCGGTAAGTTACGAGTACATAAACACACCAACATCGGTTGTCAAACGTTGATGGAGAAAACACAGACACAAAGACACGCAAACACACACACACACACACACACACACACACATATATATATATATATATATATATATATATATATACGACGTGCTTCTTTCGGTTTCCGTCTATCATATTAACTGACAAGGTTTTGGTTGGCCCGATGTTATAGTAGAAGACACTTAACCACAATGGAACTGAACCTGGAACCATGTGGTTGGGAAACAAGATTCTTACCACACAGCTACGCTTGCAGCAGTAAGCTACTTACCACACAACCACATTATCTGAATAATGTGTGATGAACAAGGTTATGGTTTATCACTATCATCAAGAAGATTCACGTCTGTGATGCTATAGCTCCAATTGAAAAGTCAGCTAATGTACTTGAAAAGGTAGAGAGGTATATGAAATAAGGTGTTGATATGGAATTAATTGAAGTAAAGTTTATAAACTGAGCGTGTCTAAAAAAGAAAACAGCACAAATAAATTAGCACAGAAGAACAGCTTCCAGCTGCACGAAAGATAAAATAGGATGAAGTGAGGATTTTATAGGATAGCAGAGGAAGTTGACTTTCAAATATAAAATGACAAAATACACCTTGGTGGCTTGAAGGGGTATGTTAGCCTAAGGGTATATAAAGCTATAAATTATTGCAGAGCATCAGAACGCGATCTGCAAAGCCATTCCCTTTATAACGATTTCTCTCTTCCCTCATTAGCAAAACTTCGATAAAGTAGCACCAGGTATACTTGTCTAAAACTAAATGGAGATAGTTACTGCTGGAAAGTCTCTAGTGATATACTTGTGCAACAAAGCTTTTATTGAGGTAAATAACAGAAAAACGACCACATTTGAAGTGCAAAATTCACGGTAATTAACAGTTAACAAATTCGCTGGTATCGAATTTTGAGTGGACGTTTAATTCTAGAAGAAAATATTGGTGTTACATTGGAACTGTTGCAATTATTGAAATACGTGCTTAAACGCTACAATATTTTCACAACAATTCCATTCCATTTTTCTTTGCTAAAAGCTCATGGTTTTGTCTAAATCGATAACGTGACTGTGGGTTGTCCTATCGAATTTACAATCGCTAAATACTGTCTTCTTCATAATTGCAGTTTTAAAACAAATTTTTCCTGAAAATATATTGATGGCATGTATTTAGCATGAAGTTGGAGACGATTAAAATATTAAATAAAATATGATTATATGATTTATACAAAATACCAATAAAATTTTTTCTCGTATTTATTCATGTGCTTCTATTAAAATCATTTTGTTTTCAAATTTCAGCACATCCTTATCTATTAAGAAAAATATATAAATCTCTTTATATATTCTAAACAAATATTTATTTTCTGCAGTAAAATCAAATTTAAAATATCTCCAGTTTTTTTTTATCATATTGAAATTACAGTTAATGATATGTATAATTCCCAACACTGGTACTGTTGGTATCCTTATTTATAACAAACCACAATGAAACGTCTCCAAGTTTGTGACCATCCCATCTTTTTGTAAATCCCGGACTATACAACTTCCTTTTCTAAGACATTCTGTGAGATCTGAGATAGGTGCAACTGTATCTAGTAGGACGCATGGTCACTCTTAGAAGCTAAGAAATATCGAAATTATTCATTTTGGTTTATCTCCCCGAACGAAGGAAAATTTCTGCAACTGTAGATTAAAACTGCTTTGTTATTTTTGTTGTTTCACCCTCGTAAAATACTGACCAAGCAAACTAATGACTGCATTCCACCTCTTACCATCCCATCTCTCATTTACAGTGTTGTTTTTTGCTTTTTTTAAAAAATCTAATGTCATATTGTTTTTGAAAGAAGTTAGTGTGTGATTTGAAAAGAGATTCGGTAGCTATTACTAGTATATCGAGTAACTAGATAGTTGTTCCTCCTTTGCAACGTGTTAAAACTGATTTGCGATAGTGGTTAGCGGAGAGTTAACTGCTTGCTCATGACGTATCATTTGACAATACAGTGGGCAAATGTCTTTGCCTCTATCTCAAAGTACCGTTCATCGGCGATCGCTGTTCTCCATGCTCTCCTATTCCCTACACACCACATTTTGGCGATAGTTTTTCTGAAGCCAGCTGGTGTAGCTATCGAGCATCTAACTGCCTTTCTTGATATCTTTTCAGTTTTGCGATTGCCATCAAATACTCAAGGTTTCTCATATTTTGTCTGATGAAGGAAGCTTGTTCTGTTCTCTCCTTATGTTGCTGGGGAGCTTTCTATTAATCTTCGCTCGTGTACTGACTTGAGCATTTGTTATGATCTCCATAAAACCCCTTCAGAAATATTTTAAGGAAACGTATCTCCGCAACACTGACAAGCTTTTGCAACTTCTACACTAGCTTATTAATACTCCTTTGATAAGCATGCACGGGAGATAAAAGTATGGGGTTTCGAAACTACAACTCGGTTTTCATTTCGAATACTTATTATTCTTCCCGTAGGCAACAAATATTTTTACTAGTAGCATAAACATTACCATATAGCGTTTAATTACCATATAACGTTTAATTATATTATGTTGCTTTTGTTTAGCCCCAGGAAAAGTCTTATCAATCAGATATATAATGAAAAGTGCTCCACAACCACTCCGTCTGTTTAGGCATATTGAAGGCAACATTATCTAATGCACGTTCTCCTCGATAAATATAGCAGAGTATGTTGAGATATATTTGTCTACTTTTTACATCAGACCCATCATTTTCTTCAAACTAAAATCTGAGGTCTGGTCCTCGTATAACACTATTAATGTTGTAAGCAATCAAATAGGCATTGATGTGTGGGTAAGAAGTTCCTTTTACAGCCACGAGGTTTGGAGTTAATTCCAAGAGCACGCACATTAAGCAAGTGTCTTCTACTATAGCCATATGCCGACCAATGCTTTGTGAGTGAATTTGGTAGGTGGAAAATCTGCCACGCACTGGAACTGAAGCTGGAATCATGTGGTTGGGAAGCAAGTTTCTTACCACTCATCCGCACCCGCACCTATATATATCATTGCTATTATGTTAAACTATCGTATTCCAAATTTGGCCTAATGCGTTTTTTTTGTTTTTTTATTTTGCATTTATTTTTGCTTCCAATAGCCGGTTCTTTTGGTCAAACTATCGTATCTCCAGCTGCTTCAGATGCCATGATAAGAAAAATTGTCAAAGTGTAGTACAACGGTTTTGCTATGGAATGGTGAAACTTTTTTTTTCTGAAAACGTTTTGGACTTACGATACTTTTATATAATTGCAACGAGTTATATGTGTGTGTGTCTGTGTATATGTGTGTGCGTGTGTCTGTGTTTGTGTGTGTGTGTATGTGTGTGTGTGTTTGTGTGTGTTTGTGTGTGTGTGTGTGTGTGTGTGTGTGTGTGTGTGCATTGGTTAATATTACACTGACGATGGAAAATAGAAATTTCCCTGTAATCCCGAAATCAATTGATATGTAATTGAAGCTTTTCATGAATCTTTTTCATTTATTCCCCAGATTTCGGCGCGTGTTTATTGCGATATTTAAGGTATCTTAAAGCTATTTGGCGTCTTTGTTTATCACGTAGCTAAGCCCTTCTACATACCCGCTTATCTTTAATATAAATTTATTAATTTTACCTCAACTGGTCATTACATGCTAACCACCTCATAAAATCATATATAAATTTTTTCCTGAATCTTAAAATATGTTTAAAATATATTTACCTCCACCTGAACCATAATTGCTCAATGCTGAATTATTTGGTTATTTACAGGTGGCCGAGATAAATAAACGACAGTTTTGAATTTTAATTTGTATATAAATACGAACAGTTGTATTTGCGCTGTGAAGCCGTTGTGTTCATGGGGTATGTATAATTGTTCGTATTTATGTGCATTGGGTTATATTACACTGATGATGGAAAGTGGGAATTTCCCCGTAATCCTGAAATCAACTGATATGTAATTGAACCTTTTCATGAATCTTTTTTCTTTATTCCCTCGATTTCGGCGCGTGTTTATTGTGATATTTAGGGTTGTTCAGAGCCAAATGACGTCATTCGTTAGCATATGGCTACGCCTGAGTACTTACTCTCTTGCCCTTAACATATATATATATATATATATATATACATATATATATATATATATATATATATATATATATATATATATATATATATATATATATATATATATATATATATATATATATATATATATACATATATATATATATATATATATATATATATACATATATATATATATATATATATATATATATATATATATATATATATATATATATATATATATATATATATATATACCCTACCTCTCCAACGCACCGTTCCCCGAGCCTTCCGGCGCCTCCAGTCCGATCCCTCCACTTTGCACATCTTCCCTAACTTACCCATCCCTTTCCTTCAAACGAGCACACAACCTACGAGACATCTTGGTCCACAGCTTCTTCCCTAACCCAACCTCTTAACCCGGTTCGTTCCCCTGCTCCCGCCCAGGCTGCTGCACTTGCCCTTACCTCTCCAACACCACCCTCCTCACTGGCACCCATCATCGAACCTATCATATCACTGACGCCTTCACCTGCACTTCTAGCAACGTCTTCTACTGCATCTGTTGCTCTCTCTCTGTCCTTCTGTATATATCGGTCAAACGGGACGCCGCTTGGCTGACCGGTTCGCGAAACACATCCGAAACATCCGATTCGGCCACGACACCCTTGTCTCGCCTCATTTCCGCTCTACCGGTCACTCTTTACAACACCTATTTTTGTTTGGGGTAGTCCTTGCACAGGGACTATCCGGACGCCCGTCTTTGCCGTGAGCAGTGATTAATCTTCTCTCTTCGCTCCTTTGCGTCACATGGGCTCAACTCTCCTCCCCTCTTCATCTAACCCTCCTCCTCTCTCCTCTCTTCCTCTCACACCTACTTCATCCTACCCAGCTCTCCTCTCTTGTTCTCACACCTACATCCTCTCTTCACTCATACCTACCTTCTCTCTTCCACCCTCTCCCTTCATCGTCACCCCCTCCCTCGTTACCCCACCCCTACACATTCAAACCCTACCATCCCTATACCTCCCATTCTACCCCACCTCACCCCTTATACCCCACACTTGTCTCCCCACTCTTGCCTCTTCCACACCCCAACACCACCACACCACACACCACCATACCACACCACACCACACACCAGCATACCACACCACACCACACCACCATACCACACAACACCACATCACACCATCCCGCACATACTAGCACTGACCACTTCCAAGCAACTACAACAGCGCACACACTAGCTCTGACCACTTCCCAGCACCTACACCATCATCTACACACCTACATATGCACAAACGCACACGTCAATCTTACCAGCCCCCTTCCATCCACCCATACATGCTCTCACATACACACACGCGCGCACCTTCATTTTGGGATCACCACCACTTTATTATCTCCCCTTCTTTCTAGCTTTCCTGTGTGACCCCTCTGTCCAGCATTCACCATGATAGATCGCTAACCGCTAAACCTTTTTTCTGTTTTCTCTCCCTGTTTATTTCTCTGTTCCATTCTGTCGAAATGCGTAGGCTCGAAACTTAAAGACTTTCTCACTTCCCGAGCGTTAAACTAATACATCTGTTTGTTGTTTACACACCTGTCTTCGTCTTTTGTTTTGTAAACTCTCACTATATACATACATACATACATACATACATACATACATACATAAATACATACGAATGTTTGTATGTGTGTATCTATGTATGTATTTGTTTTCGTCCAGCAACACCACTTGACAATCGGTGGTGGTCTTACGTCCCCCTATTCCAGCAGTTCGACAAACATGTCTGATAGATTATGTACTAGACTTAATAAATACTGACATCTAAAGTCTTCAATGCTATGCCCCAGCTTGTCTACAATCCAATGACTGAAGCAAGTAAAGGTTGAAAATTAAACATTTTGCCAGAGAAATATTCATTTTTGTGTCGAAGTATTTCTGAAATCATTTCAAAGGATTAAAAGGATGACTAACGATAGCTTTCACTGTCAGCTAAAAACAGATCAAATCCTGCAGACCACTATTTTTCTTGTCATCTCTCGTGGCTCGATAGAATTAGTATCTCTGTGATACTGGAAAGAACCTTTTTACTAGAGATGTATTGTTATTAAATGAAGATTGTAGTGGTATTTAGTCTCTGGTTGGATATGTTTCCGCCTTAGTTACACTCCATAAAGCCTTTGAAAATTCAATGAACGTCACAATTCTCATTTTCTTCATGCTCAAAATTATGTTTCTTTTTTTTTTTTTTCGTCAGAAGAATTTCATGAAGAATTCTTTGTATTTGTAATGCAGCTGCTGGGATTCAGGGAATCTTAATTTCATGCTGGGATGCAATGAATGCTCTGATTTTCAGCACGTAAATTATTTATACCACATATGCAAAAAAAAAACAGTACAAAAATAAGTACGCAGGTCGGTTTAAAAGTTCATAGGCTAACCAAGAAATATGACCAATTAAGGTTCAGTTTTTTAACATATTTCCCTTGGGGGTCACACACTTCTTCCATCGGTGTAGCAGTGCCTAGATCCCATTATCAAAACGTTATCAGCAATGCTTGGATCCCGTTAGTCAAAAAGTCATCAACAACAGATATGACGTCATCATCATAGTGATAAGTCTTCCCAGCTATGTTTTTCATGTTGGGGAACTGATGGTATTCCGATGGGGTCAAATCAGGAGAATAAGAAGGGTGATCAATCAGTTCAAAGACATAATCACACACAGCAACTATCTAAACCAAGAGCTTGTGTGGTGACATATAATATATATATACGACATATCTATGTATATATATATATATATATATATATATATATATATATATATATATATATATATATATATATATATATATATATATATATATATATATATATATATATGGCCCGGTGGTTAGGGCAGCGACTCGAGGTTTCGATTCCCAGACCGGGCGTTGTGAGTGTTTATTGAGTGAAAACACCGAAAGCTCCACGAGGTTCCAGCAGGGGATGGTGGCGAACCCTGCTGTACTCTTTCACCACAACTTTCTCTCGGTCTTACTTCCTGTTTCTGTTGTGCCTGTAATTCAAAGGGTCAGCCTTGTCACACTGTGTCACGCTGAATATCCCCGAGAACTACGTTAAGGGTACACGTGTCTGTGGAGCGCTCAGTCACTTGAACGTTAATTTCACGGGCAGGCTGTTCCGTTGATAGAATCAACTGGAACCCTCGACGGAGTGCCAACAACATATATATATATATATACGTAAACACACGCACAGACACACACACATGCACAAACATATATATATATATACAGCTCTATATATAAAAAGAATTCACCCTTTTTCTGCAGGTACATGATAACACCTCGATGCCAAATTTTGTCGAGTTTTAAGAAAAGTCGTTACTAGTTACATTCGAAGTTTTCTTTGAACAATCAGACACCAGTTTACCCGGAAGAAAACAATGCAGTTATAAATTAGAATAGTTGAAATTAATGCATGCAAGCTTTCACAGCTCTAGCGTGATTTCTTCATAGTCAACCTATGAAGTCTTCAGCCCAGCCTCGTATATATTATCTTGTAAAATTTGATGAAAGCTTACAGTTTTGTAATAGAAAACGATAAAGCTGACCGCGTCTACAAACATTTTGTTTATAATTGGATTAGTTCGGCTTTAATTTTACTAAATTCTCTGTTAATTACTGCTTATCTCTGTTCATCCTTTGCACTGCTCAGTTGTTTTAACCTTTGATAATCTCTGCTTATCTCTAATGATCGATACAACACACACGAAATAAATTGTATGGTTACCCACCTTGAGAGATCCCAATTTGAGGCGCTAAGTATACATTCCCACTGGGAAAAGTGAAAGTTCCCCCTTCTGCGACTTAAGCTCCATGTACAAATGACGAAGCTCAACACCACAAGTGAGTTAATCAAGAGGTCCATATTTTCAATTATTTCATATGTTCTAATTAAAAACAAATATTAAATATGCAAAATTTTGTACAATTTCACAAATTTCATAAAAGTAAGTAGACTATAAAATTTTTCTCGGTTTTATTTTATCAACTCCAGAATGAAGGAAAGTAAAGATATATTCCGAGCAGATCTGACCTTAGTCGTCAAATAACAAAACTAAATACCATACATAATTTAGTTTAGAGATCTCTGATTTCCATAAGACTAGGTATTGCAATTACTGACAAATGCTGATAATTTCAAAAACTTTCCTTAGAAATATAATCTGAATGTGATTAATTGAAAATTGAAGTTATATCAGGAACCAAACTACCACCAAGTTTTCTATGTGACCAAGTAAATAATCAACCATGAAAGTACTTCATGAAAGCATGCTTATACATATATATACATATACATTTATATATATATATATATATATATATATATATATATATATATATACGTAAACACACACATATATATGCATAGCGATAGAGAGGGAGAGAGAGAGGGAGAGAAAGAGAGATATAGAAAGAGAGAAAGTGAGAGTATGAGTGTTATGTATATGAATACGTGTATGCGCGCGCTGCAAGTATTGTCTGCACGTACGTGTAAATTTCAATGAGTGATAGGTTATATGCGCGAGGATATGTATATAACCATGGGAAAGGGCATTCAGTTTTCATATAAAGCAGGTCGAAAGGAAAAATAAAAAGAGGAATAACGATCTAGGAACAATAAAAACAACTGCAAGAACGACAGTAACAATTACTAAGATATCAACTGTAACACTGATAGAAGTGATAGACCCATCAATACAGCTGTGGATGGTAAACGAACAGGGATGGAGGAGACATGTGGGAGGAAGTTTAATACTGGGCGTGAAGTGAATAATACTGAAAGTAATTGGCAGTTACAACAAAACAGTAGAAGTAGTTGTTGTAGTAACTATTTGTGTGTGTGTGTGTGTGTGTGTGTGTGTGTGTGTGTGAGAAAATCTTGCACTTCGGCTGCAAAATTTTGTTTCGTTTTTTGGTTTGTCAGCAAATTTTTGTTCGAGCGTTGTTGTTCGTGGTAGTGGAGGTTGTAGTGGGGGCTGTAGTTTTTGGTGATGGTGGCAGCGGCGGCGGCGGCGGCGGCGGCGGCGGCGGCGGCGGCGGCGGCGGTGGTGGTGGTGGTGGTGGTCGTGCTTGTGGTTTCGATAAATTATCTTATTTCAGTTGTTATTGGTAACGGTAATGGTCGTGCTAATGATATTCGTGCTCTCGCATTTCTTTTCTTAGTTTCTTTTTTCACTTCAGATTTTATTCTGCTATTTTTCTTATTCGTCCATTATATTTTATACACAATTGTTTTACATGATGAAATGAAAATTTGCATTTTACATTATTTACAAGTATACAAGTTTCTTTTTCACAAAAGAAAAACTGAAAATAAAACGTATGTGTGGTATTCATGTGTGGTATCCATTTCCATTGGTATTATCATCCGAAGCGTTAGCCAAAAACATATATCTGTTAACACACGTAAGAAAGCACATATATGCATATTTTCTT
This sequence comes from Octopus bimaculoides, assembly GCF_046866305.1. NCBI lineage: Eukaryota > Metazoa > Mollusca > Cephalopoda > Octopoda > Octopodidae > Octopus > Octopus bimaculoides. The sequence goes on from NC_142940.1 coordinate 32,151,239, forward strand.
CATATGTTATATTTATCTATATGTGCGCGCGTCTGTATGTGTGTGTGTATTTGTAAATAGTAAGGGATTACTCATAACGTTTACTGGTTTGCTCTGGGTTAGGTATTCAAATCGAAGGTTACTAGTATAGACTCTGAAGAAACTGCACCGGTCTTATAGTAGGGCTGCAATTTGAACGGTGTAGTTGGAACATGTGTAGGTGTATGTAAAGCTGTATATAAAAGAATTAAAGCTAATGCTAAGCCACTTCGTAATAATCCTTATCATTATTATTATTGTTAATATATAAGTTTGTATGTATGTGTGTGTATGTTATACATGCCTGCATAAATACGTACATAAAGAGATATATATATATATATATATATATATATATATATATATATATATATATATATATATATATATATATATATATATATATATATATATATATATATATATATACATACATACATACATACACACATACTTACAAACATATATTTACACAATTTTGTACGTAGATGCATAAATCAGTGTGTTTGTATGCTTGTATAATAATTCAGGAAAATATTTTATGCACGAAAATTGTTTTAAAATCGTTGAACAGCACATTGTTGACATTCATGTTTTTATCGAAACAAATTCCTTTTTTTTTTTCTTCTTCTCAATATGGTGTCGGTAATTAAATGTCTTTTATACGTCATATGTCTTTTTATACGCGCGCGCACGTAACCACATGCACGTTTGCACACAGAGTTTGTCTAGTGTTTGTTTATATTTTGTTATTTCACTTAGACATACATTTTATTTCAAAAAAGAAACTGACAAATATATGAAACCTCATGAAAAGCTGACTTGAATTTAACGAGACGTTGAGATTTAACGTGGGAATTTAATGTCAATCGCAAATGTTCATAAATTAAATCATAAATACACTTACCTTGATATGTAAGTAGAAAAACGTAACAAAATAACTTTACACAGCATATCAAATATATATTATTTAGATATTTCAAGCAGACTAATATAGGTCTAGCAGTATAGTCATGTATTAGTAAGATATGTCAAGCAAGCTAATATAGGTGTGTGAATATAGTCAGTGATGTTGTGACAAATACCAATGATTGATAGAAGTCATCCAGAAAAAAATTACAATGATTTTTTAAAAGTTTCAATTGTATGAGAGTAATTTGGAAGATTGTAAGGATATTAGAGGATTTAACATATTTATTTCCCACGCATATTACTTATATATAAACCTTGGAGTTATTAATGCCAACGTCATACTTTCTTTGCAGTCACTTCTCTTGCCAGCAATACAAACCAAATTTCACCCAAATCAAACCCTTGCGTTTAAAAAAACGTAAAACACATCGGAAGTAAAATATAAAATATGTAACGATGGTGTCAACATTGCACAATGACAGCTAAACAAGTGAGATGATTCTGAGTATAAACAAAAAAATCTTACTCGAGAAATTACTGCTCTACTTCAACATGCACACCAACTCTAGGATTAATTGTTTCTATAATTAAGCCCAATAAGAATAAATTATCAGAAATATAGAAAAAATTATTTATTGTTATTTTACAACATGCATACATTCACACATGGATGCACGTATGCACGTATTCTTGCATGTTCGTATGCGAGTTTAAAGTGCATTTTTATGCGTGTTTATGTTTGTATACTTGCTTGCACGCGCATATGTCTGAGTGGGTATAATTTATGCAATACTGTAACTCAAATGATAACAGATTATGATTCATGTCAGATTTTCCATTTTATCATTAGCTCTCGTTAGAACCCAGTGTATAAAGAACCAAGGTCTGTTGATAATAAATGTTTTAGTGTTAAAGAATGATGACTCCATATAGTGTTTAATTCCATTTTTTTAGTTCAAATTTTCTGAAGGTTGCATAAGTTTAAGACATATTTAAAAAGTGTCAACGTATTTAAATATGGTAAAAAAAAAAACCATCATAGAAAAGACATATGTCACCACAAGGGTGTTAACAATGTAGATTAAGAATTAGCATTTTCTAAAATAGAAACTGAAACATCTCATTTGATACCAGCGCTCTCCACTCCCTCATTCTCCTGGATATCTTTTCCTTCTTTGCTCTTCGTTCAATCAGAATTAAAGACAACTATTAATGTTTATTTAACAGATGCTAGAAATTTATTTTCCTCAACCGATGACACAGATAGTTGTTTTATGGTATTGACAAGCTGTCGTTTATATAGCATACAAAGATGATCATCTCTAAACACATACTGCCCCCTTTAGCAAATACAGTTCAAATTTAAAATATTTAATATCTAGAGAGATTTAAACTTCTTTATTTTTTCTCAATATTTGCCGTAAAGCCATGATACAATATAAAGCAAACCTTTGATCTATTCAAGAACAGATAGGGAAAACAAAGTTTTGGTCTTCATCTGGATATTTATTTTCATCTTCCAGGTTCAAGGTGTATACTCTTCATTATACCATGACATACTGCTGGGAAATATGTGTTGATCGCCTCTAAAAAAGTAAAAGAAAGAAGTTTATTACAAAACTCAAGTATCTTTAACTCTAAATCTACAGAATATAGATATAATATAATATAATATTATATATATATATATATATATACTTTTATTTTCTATTCTTTTACTTGTTTCAGTAGTCTGACTGCAGACGTGCTGGAGCACTGCATTTAGTCGAACAAATCGATCCCCACCACTTATTCTTTGTAAGCCTAGTACCTATTCCATCGGATATTTTTGTCGAACCGTTATTTTATAGGGATGTAAGCCCAAAATCGGTTGTCAAGCGATGATGGTGAGGACAAACTCAGACAAACTCAGACGAGCTTCTTTTAGTTTCCGTCTACCAAATCCACTCACAAGGCTTTAGTGGACCCGAGGCTATAGTGGAAGACACTTGCCCAAAGTGCTACGCAACGGGGCTGAACCCGGAACCATGTGGTTGGGAAGCAAGTTTCATACCACACAGCCACTCCTGCGCCTTTATGTGTGTATATATATATATATATATATATATATATATATATATAATAAAATTAAAGTGTTCTCTGGGGATCTGTTGTGGGTGAGAATTTAGAATATTAATCGAAGGCCTCAAAACAACTATAATTGTGAAATGTGCGTAGGAACCTTAAAATATGTGTGTGTGTGTGTGCGCGCGCGCGTGTGAACGTGCGTATATATATATGTGTATATATATATATATATATATATATATATATATATGTGTGTGTGTGTGTGTGTGTGTGTGTGTGTGTGTGTGTGTGTGTGTGTGTGTGTGTGTGTGTGTGTGTGTGTGGATGTGTGTATTTTTCCCTTGTTTACAATTAACACGGAAAAAATAAACAAACAGTTACCAGGGCAGCAAAAAATCCCACAATTAATAAGGACGTAACATCCTGTTTGTAAAGGTAGAAACTCCGGGTTGATGGGAAATGTTTTGTATAATATATAGGCTACCTTTGACGTTATATCTCCTAACGGTTTAAAAAAAAAACTTAATAGCGTTCCATTCATCATTATACACATCCATCACATTCTGTTAAAATGTCTTATTGATGAGTTTGGTTTCTTTCTTTCTTCCCTGTTGAGAAGATTACATTGTTTTACACCATTTTATTCCTTTGGAAAAGTACCAATGTTGTCTTCGAAGCACATGTCGGAAGTAAAAGAATTTGAATAACACCTGATTTTAACTCTTTGTATTTATTTATATATATTATACAAAACATTTCACATCAACCCGGAGTTTCTGCCTTTATAAACAGGGTGTTACGTCCTTATTACTTGTGTGATTTTTACTGCCCTGGTAATTGTTTATTTATTTTTTCCGTGTTAATTGTAAACGAGGAGAAAATACATATAACCTGCTAATAAAATAGTTACCGCATATGGAGTTACTTAATATAAACGCATCTCTTACGGATATACCCATCCCCCCAAAGAATGCTTTCCTTAAGCAACTCGTTAATAAGACAAATTCCTTTATTAACCGTATCGGATGGCTCACTTTTTTCTATCATAAAATTTGATAACAAGCTGTGGGTCCGTAAAATACACCCGAAGTTTTTGATGTCACGATGGGAAGTTTTGATTTAGCACATATAGTTGATTTGGTCGGTATATATATATATACTTTATGAAATGGCAGACCAGTTCCCATGCATCAATGGTGGTCTATATCGTGATGATTGTTTACTCTACATTCAAAATGTTTCTAACCAAAAAGTACAAAAGATTAAGAATAGTTTAGTTAAGTTTTTCCGTAGAATGGGCTTAGGCATCGTTTTTGATGATGATGTAACGAAAGCCATCTTTTTAGATATTACCCTTAAATTACATAATAATTCCTACTTCCCATACCACAAAACATCAACCAAATCTTAAGTATATTAGCCAATTCAGTAATCATTCTGGGGCAATCACTAAGAATTTAATTTAAAATATTTCATTTAGATTGTCTAAGTTATCTGCTAATATTCACATTTTCAACGACAATGCTGAATTTAATAACTGTGCCTTACTTAAAGCAGGTTATACAGAGAAAGTTACATTAATTCTGTTCAATCTTATTCTACCGTTAGTAATAGAGACATGAAATGGAATACTACGAATGTTGTCTTCGAAACATATGCCGAAGTAAAATCATTTGAATAAAACCTGCGTTTAACTCCATTTATTTATTTATACATATGCACACATATGTATATATATATATATATATATATATATATATATATATATATATATATAGATATATATATACATACATACATACACACGTACATACATACATACATACATACACACGTACATACATTCATACATACATACATACATACATACATACATACATTGGTTGTTGGCACTCCGTCACTTACGACGTCCAGGGTTCCAGTTGATCCGATCAACGGAACAGCCTGCTCGTGAAATTAACGTGCAAGGGCTGAGCACTCCACAGAGACGTCTTCCCTTAACGTAGTTCTCGGGGACATTCAGCGTGACACAGTGTGACAAGGCTGACCCTTTGAATTACAGGCACAACAGAAACAGGAAGAATGAGTGAGAGAAAGTTGTGGTGAAAGAGTACAGCAGGGTTCGCCACCATCCCCTGCCGGAGCCTCGTGGAGCTTTAGGTGTTTTCGGTCAATAAACACTCACAACGCCCGGTCTGGGAATCGAAACTGCAATCCTATGACCGCGAGTCCGCTGCCCTAATAACTGGGCCATTGCGCCTCCACATACATACATATATATACATATATACCTGCATATATATACATACATATGTGTATATGTATGTATACATATATATATATTTCGTTTTTGGATTTGGTTTGCATCATTCTTTATATGAGTTCGTGTGTTGAAGCATATTCTATTGTGTCTGGAGAGAGTCGTTTTCTTTTGGTACATCATAATTTAACACAATCAGCGGTAAAATTTCTATTATTTCTCTTTTATTTGTAAGACGCAACGAAAATTTTAGAAAAAAAGAATATTTTTTAAGTGGAAATTTTACCGGTGAATGTGTAAAGTTATAGAACAGTATATATATATATATATATATATATATACATAATGGTTTCTACAAACTCTGAAAGTACTGGTTTACGGCTCATTGAAAACTATTAGTCACGTGCATTTTCTTTCGCAGTCACTGGTGTGATAATAATCTTATCTACTCTAGGTACAAGGCCCGAAATTTTTGGTGAGCGGGCCAGTCGATCAGATCGACCCCACTACGCAATGATGCTTAAGTTATCGACCCCGAAAGAATGAATGCCAAAGTCGATCTCAGTGGAATTTCAACTCACAACGTAATGGCAGACGAAATGCCACTAAGCATTACGCGCATTGAAAAGTTTTATTAAGCACATGTTTTGAGTAAAGGACGTGGTACAACACTGGATTATCTTCAAAATGACAGGAAGTAGCAGTTCCACACTTTAGCCACTTTCCCAGCTAATAATATGTAAAAGTTGGAGCAAGAATTTTGTGAGCAAACCTGCTTACGATCTAATAATAAAACTTTCAGTCTCAGGGAAAAACAGGACTAAAGCCCTAAAGGCAATATCAGATATGTTTACGAAATTTCACTCACAAGCTATTTTCCAACTGGATCTGGTCGAGGTGGGACAAAGGCGATCTCCATACCGTTTTAAGTCATTTTGTATTTTGAAGCTAAGGGAAGTAACTCTGTGTCATTGTTAACGTTTCGTCGCTGCCATTGCAATTAACGATATTTCTTCTTTAAGTATACCATTGAATGCTGAATTAATGTAGATGATACCCGCAAGTGATTTAAATTTTAAATGCACAAGCCTCTGATATCCAAATGATTAAAGAGTATCAGCAGAAGAACACCCTGATGTACTGATCTGGATGCAACCCGTCCATCTTAGAGTGTAAGAATTTAGGGACTGAAAAAGGTTTCTTCTTTGAGGACCTGCTGTTCAGCTATCTTGAGAGCTTCTTATCACCAGGCAGACATATAAAAGTTTATAACTGAATTAAAATGCCAAAAAACTATTTTCTATGACGGGAAGATGTTTCATCAAGGCTACACTTCAATGTTTAATGGAATAATAGGTTCAATATAGATTCTAACAATTTTTCCAATATAAGATAAACAGAGTAGTACTTGTTCTATTGATTGCCTTCGTAACATGTAATAAAATAGATTCTATATACTATATTTAATATTCACGTTGTATACATTCTCTAAATCATTAATATGCGTTACATACGTAATATAAAATCACTTTGGTGGAAGATAATACAACGTAAATTGATGCTGTAAGTATTTTTAAGTTACCATTAATGCTACAATTATTAACTGGCCAATAGTCAAATATTAACAAATTCTTTTAAGTGAAGTGGGAAAAAGAAACTATGAGAAAGAGAAAGGAAGAGGGAATGAGAATGGTGGTTATAGAGAGAGGGAATGGTGGAGAGAGGGAGAGAGAAAAGAAGAGAGAGGAAGGGAGAGGGAGAGAGTGGGGGATGAAAAGAGGAAGAGAGAATGATGGAAAGAG
>NC_142940.1:32163297-32170797 GCF_046866305.1 Octopus bimaculoides
AAGGAACGCAATGTCTAGCGAATTTTAAAAGTTTTGTGAAACGTTCGCGGTAGAACATATAACTAATGCGTCATACCATCCCAAATCTAACGAATAGACAGAACTCTTTGTCGATACCTTCAGGAAAGCTCTAAGAAAGTCAAATAAGGAAGTCGCGGATGAGCTAGCTGTACAACAATTCTTAAGAGTGTACCGTGTGACACCAAATCCGAATGCACTTACAGGTAGCTCACCAGTGGTGCTGATGTTTGCAAGAAAGAAAAATCAGTCTTTGATAAATTGCTATCAGGCAAGATAAGAAAAAGTGCCAGGGAACATATAACAAAGTTCTTTAAAGTTGGTGAAAAGGTGTATATGAGGGTATACAAGAATGGAAACTAATGTTAGGAAGATGAGATGTAATTACCAAATGCATAGATAAAATGATGCATTGGTTAAAATGTAGAAAAGTCACACAATAGAGTCACAGAAACCAACTAAAAAAGATATTCGTGGAAAGGGAACCAAAGAAGTTGGAGGAACCGATGGAATGGTTGTACACGTTCCAAGTATCAACCTCACTGCAGGTGATTGAAGTCAGGCGTACAAGTGAAAGCAAAAAACATACCAAGTTCATGAAAATAGATGCCAAGCGCAAAAAATATTAAATTGTACGAAAAAATCAGAAATGGGAGGTGGGATGAGTAAAAAAAAAATATTGTTAAATAAAATGACACATCCCAAGAAAAACTTTAAAAGGGTTATGTTGTAGGAAATTAGTAATAATGGTATACTCCTCCCACCTGACGAACGGAATAAGTAGTCACTATAAATAAAGAGAAGTACGTGAAGTACCGGAGTGTATCATAGACAGTCAGAGATAGTCGTGTCTTTACTGGTTTGGCTAAGTATACTGCATACCGAAGTGGGCGTTTTAATAATCAAACATATTAAGATATAACATTATTATTGTTATTATTGTATACCTGTTCAATATTTGGTAGAGTGAAGCAAATTTCTACTGCATCGCCCGTTACACCTCCGTGTTACTGGGTTGTGTGCAGCATTGTGTTCTTTTCTGCTGTTAGCTTTTTTCTTTGAGGTGTGGTGCTGTCTTTTGTTGTGTTTGGTTTTCTGGATTATTATTATTATTATTATTATTATTATTATTATTATTATTATCATCATCATCATCATCATCATTTTCATAAGCATCTCCTTTCAATTCTGTTTTGATTTCAGGTCAGTGAAACGTACAGTATACATTGGTAGGCCATTAAAACATGCACACTAGATTGTTCATTTATAGAGTCATGTGACAGAAAAAAGGGAAGACAGAGAGAAAAAGGAGCAAAATAAAAAATAGAAAAGTAAACAAATAAAATAATGGGGGAAAAGGAAAGATAATTTGCACCGACAATGCTCTTCTCAATACGTGTGACGTACCAGTTAAGACAATCTTTTGCACTTCCTGCATGGATGGTAAGCCAGGGATCATTCTTAAATAACTTTCAGTTCCATTTTTGATCATTCAAAGTGCTCCTACAACAACTGGTATTGTAACCGTCTTGAGATGCCATATCTTTTCAGTTTCGATTAGCAGATCTTTATATTTTCTCAGCTTATCAAATTCTTTTGCTGCCGAGATATTATGGTTACAGAGTATACTCATGTCAATCAATAAATAAACTTTATTGCTTTTGTCTATCACAACAATATCTGGTTTAATGCCTTGATGGTCCGATCTGTACGTACTGGAAAGTGCCGAAGAATCGTTACATTTTCTCCCTCAGTTACAGCCTCAGGGTGGTGCTTGTACCATTTGTCAGCAGATTTGATTTTATAATGCCGACACATTATCCAATATAGATACTGGCCAACTCTGTCATGACTTGATTTATACTCAACAGGTGCTGAAACCTTACATCCACAGATTAGGTGGTCGATTGTTTCTATTCTATTGTTGAAGTATCGACACTTTGGGTCTCAACCATTTTTCATCACATTGGCTTGATAGTTCCGAGTCAATAAGTTCTGATCTTGGGCAACCAAGATAAAGCCTTCACTCTCTAGATTTAGCCCTGAACTCCGTAGCCACTGATGTGTGTACTTCTGGTCTACAACCGCTTGTTTGCTACAAGCCACATATTTGCCACGCAGTATTTTTTGTTTCCATCTATCAGCTAATTGTTCAAATGCATTTTGCTTTGCTACTGATTTCACCTCCTTTGTAACTACAGTTGCTGCACTTCCATCATGCTGTTCAACCTGGGTATTATACATAAACTCACTTGAAAATTTTTTGTTCTCCTTATTCCTACCGTTTAATTTCGACTTAAGGATCATTCTCAGTCTGTGCAAGTACTACATCTTAAATTTTTCTCTCATTCCTTTCTCCATCAATTTATCCATTTCCAAAATCCCCACGTACCTACAGTCTGTCTCTTCTATCTGCTTCATAACCTCCCCCGACGGTATCGTTAGCCCGTCCATATATTTGATTTTGCCTCTCTTCAAGATTAACACACCACACTTTCTCAGTCCAAACTCCATTCTGATATCAGCAATGAAGGTATGTGCCGTATCAACGAGGGAACTGACTTGGGCTTCATCTTTACCATAAAGTTTGAGGTCATCCATGAATAACAAATGGTTGACTTTTTGTTGGCGGCTTTTGAATATATATCCAGCTTTTGCTTTCCTCAGAATCAGTGTTAGTGGTATCAAGCATAGTACAAAGATCAGTGGGGACAGGCAGTCCCCTTGGAAGATACCCCTCCTAATTTCTACTGTCCCTAAGCTTCTTCTGCATGCTGTCAGGTCCGTCCTCCACTTCGCCATACTTTTTCCAAGGAATCGCTCAACAGTCGATGTAATACCAAATAGGTTCATACATTCCATAATACAAGAATGTGGGATCATATTGTACGCCTTACGATAGTAGATCCATGAAATGGCTAGGTTACTTTTCCTCCTCTTGCAGTCTCTATGTACAGTTTTGTCTATCAGGAGTTGATCCTTGGTACTTCTGCACCTACGCCTGCAACCCTTCTGCTCATGTGGCAGGACTCCATTCTTTTCTAGATGTTCGTACATTGACTCTTCGAGTATTCCACTCAATAACTTCCACATAAGTGGCAAACAGGATATCGGCTTGTAATTGTCTACCGTATTGCCTTTTTCGACGTTTTTCAAGCACAGCACTGTTCTACCCAATGTCAACCACTCTGGTGTTACCTGGTCGGCATTTAACAAGGTGTTGAGTTGTACAGCTATTCGTGCATGACATTCACCAAATGTTTTGATCCAGTAGCCTTGAAATCCGTCTGGTCCTGGGGCTATCCAGTTGCTCATTTTTTTTTTTTTTTATTTCCTACACTTCCTTAACAGAAATGACTAGTTCTGCCTGTTTTGGACAGACTACTGTTTGTTTCAGTTCTTGCAACCATTCAGCATCCTTCTTGTGCTTCTTGTCTTTGCTCCAGATGTCACTCCAAAACCTTTGACGTTCAATGTTATCTGGTATCAACTCTTCATCTGTACACTCTCCATTTATTTCTTTATAGAATCTCTTCTGATCTACTATGATTAACCTATTCTGGTGGTAACCCTTCATTCTTTGGTCGTATCTTACCATCTTTGCAACGAGGCGCTCTTTCAGTTCCTCCATCACCACTTTCAGGCCCTTCCTTTCAATATTATACTTCCTTTTCAGCGCCCTGTATTTTTGTTCGCTTTTAAGGTCCTCTTACTCTTTTCTCTCTTCGGTCTAACACAGAGATCTCCTTCGGGAGCATGTCTAATCCGGCCTGTATTCTTCTTTTCCGTCATGGATCTTTTCTTTTGTCACTCTCATTATGTTTCTTATTCTTGACATCAAAGCCCACGTTTTCTGCTACAATAATTGCTGCCATGATCAAATTATTTGTTCTTGTGATGTTTGTTCGTTCTGATGTATTTCAGAATTTCATTGACATTTTTCGTTTCTTGGTTCAATTTCCATCGATCAACCTCTTTAAGTTTGCAAATAATGTCGCTATCGTTCTCTTGTAGCCTTGCCTTTATTCTGTCGTAGATTGCCTTTTGTTCATCTGTCATGTCACCATTAGTTTTATTGTCTTCTTTTAGATCATCTATATGTCTCTCATCAGGTAAACTACCACTGCTCCTTTCCTGTGCTCATCGTTATCTCTGCTGCTATTTTCCAAGACCCGTCTTTTGATAGCTTTGAGCTTCACTTCTGTGAACCAACGATTTTTTTATTGCTCTAGCTTGGTCACATAGTCTCTGTCCCGTGAGTTGAAACAATCCCTTTTCTCTCTAATGATCATACATACGTTGTCGGTAACCCCTAATTTGAGCACCATTTTCATCTACCGGGCTGCTCATGTGGTAACACTTCATGACCATAGCATTAATTTGCTTGCTCCATCTACGCTGTGTGTGGTGGTCCCTTTTTGGATATCGACAGGCTGGAGCCAGACCAGAATCTCTGAGACTGCCGGGTGCAACACTGTCACCATCATTGGCTTCAGTTACATTACCACCGTTATTCACGATATTTTGTTTTTTCATTGTCGCTCATATGATATGAGTTAGCGATTATCAGGTTGCGCAATTACCAGTGTTTTTATTGTAACACCATCACTAGATGTATCATTAATCAGTCCATGGGAAGGCTCCACCCGTTTCCTTTCATTATTATTATTATTATCATCATCACTGATATCACTGATATTATTGTTTTTATGTGTAGTAGCAGCAGTGGTTGCAGCAACAGCAGCAGTAGCAGGGGTGGGGTATTGGTAAGGTTGGTAGTTGGGCCACAGATTCCTGTGCTATCATAATAATAGTGTTTGTAGTATTAGCAGCTGCAGCATATTATTTTTATTTTTATCATTATCACCATTAGCACCACAATCATTGTTATTATCATTGTTACAATTTCCATTTATTATTAAAAGGTTTTACTAAATGTTCTTTATTTTCAACTTTTGTCTTGTACAAGAGATAATCATAGATATGTGGTCGTGGGAGGAAATAGTTGAGTGGCAGCTTAATGAACAGATCATATTCTACAGGTCTATAAATATATTCGGCAGATTGTGGGGAGGTCAGCCATAGAGACAAAAGAATCTTTGCACCCATTGGGTCAGCAGAGGTCAAATGTGTTTACTACTACCAGTGACTACTGAGAGCGCTGCCTTGAAAAGAAGCAATTCAACATGTTCTATTTGTAATTACTGGTAAAAAAAAACAATAATACATATACACATACACACACACACACACACGCACACACACACACACACACACACACACGCACACATACATATATATGCTGATATTCATGTCGTTGAATTTTAAAAAAGTTTTCTTGAGATGTTCGTTTGTCTCTCCACTTGGAGAATACAATAGGACTTTTGCAATGAAAAGTATATTTACATTTTCGAATACTCAGGGAGAGTCAAAAAGAAAAGAAAACCAGTTGTAGATAGTAAAGTTTTAAGATTTACTAAACATGGTCTTTTGTATGACCGCACGGAGAGAAATAGTAGTTTTGGTGTTGATAGATTTATCTCCAGGCATAGTTTTTTGTGGTGTTTTTAAACTTATGACTTGTTCACTCTGTCTGTGTTAGTCCGAAAATTAAAAAAATTATTTTGTTTTGTTTGATTGGGTCGGTTAGTAAGCAACTTCGCTTTTCTTTATCTATAATTGTTATGCCCGGTTTATTATTTTCTAGCCTTTTGTCCGTTTGAACGGGAATGTCTCACAACATCTTAGATTTCTCCAACTCCAGTACTCTTTCGACTTGGTGATTGTACCATGTGTTTCGAGCTTCAAATCCCCGTTTTTGGCACAATTTCCGCTGTAAAACTTTTACAACCTGGTCGTGCCTCCATTTCTTATATTCTTCCTGTACCAACTTGGGGCATTCTGCCACACTGTGCACCACTCTCTTATTCCAAGTTCCACTTATTCCAAGTACATTAGTCTGACATATCCTCATATATATCTTTTACTCAAGTTGTTTTTATCGCTTGCTTTTGGGCTGCTACACTTAGGATCTCTGTTTCTTTCTTTTGATTGCCCCTTTTTTAACCAAACCCAAGATTTTGTCTTACATACGTCTTCAATGGCTCTTCAAAGTTGGCTATGCAGAGTTTTCTCTTTTGACTTGCTCTTTTCGTATTTCATTCTTATCTTTTTCTCCCATTAGGCGCTCCATCACCTGTTCTTTATTTACTGTCTTCAGTATTAGTGTTTCTATGCTGCGCTGTAAATACTCTACTAGCTTTTTCATTCCATCTCTACTCATTCTTCTACTGCTATTATGCCTCTTCCGCCCTGGTCTCTCGTCAAGTACAGCCGATTGGTATCAGCTTCCGGGTGGTGGGCTCCATACATTGTCAACAACTTCCTAGTTTTTTTTTTCTGTCAAGTTTCTTTATATCGTTTTTGGCCCAGTCTATGATTCCAACTCCACATTTCATTAAGTGTACTGCTTTTGAATTTATTACTTCATAAGAATTTTTGAATTCAGCTCTGACTGCAACAATTTTCTAACTCTCCTTGTGTACTCCCTACTAGTCATTTGTTTCCTTTTTACCACTTTTTCCATTTTTACTTATACCAACTGTCCTTTACCAATCGCTCTCATTGTTTGCACATTTAGCATTTCAGTTCCCTGGCAACTTTCAAATCTTCCTCGTTTTATTTTCAATATAATGCACTTTTCTATCCTAAATTCCATATCTACGTCATTTAAGAAAACGCATCAATTAAGAATATGATTTTCTTCCGACTTTCAGAGCAGGAAAAATTACATCAAAAAATGATTATTAATAGATAGATATATAAATGTATAAAGCATGATTATTTAAAAATTTAAAATATCTTACAATCGTTTCATGATTGTATTACCCTTCGACATGAAATCTAAAATTGATAATCATTATAAGGCAATACATCCACTCGTCAGAGAAAAAGGGTGCATTTCTGTGTAGACAATCGAATGCTATTTAAAGATATAAGGAAAAGATATTGTTTAAAAAGTTAAGACATAGATGTGTGTTGGTCCATCCTTGGGCTAAAAATTTTGAACAAATTTTCTGCATTTGTGGATCACATATTGAAGAGAATGGATTTATGGGATTTATTTCTACACTCAGCCATTATGGATTACTGCAGAGTATTTTACCACGGATGTGTATTGTTTCTTCAAAATTTTAAGCCCAAGGTTGGACCAACTCACATCTATAACAACAACATTTTAAACACCATTTTCATATATTTTTAAATAACATTGGATTGACTACATGGAAATTCACTCTTTTTCTCTGGCAACAGGATGTATTGCCTAAAAATAATTATAAATTTTAGATTTCATTTCGAAGGGTAATAAAGTCATGAAACGATCGTAAGATATTCTAAACTTTTTAAATAATCATATTTATATATCTATCTATTAATATAATATTATTTTGGACGTATGTCTTCCGTGATGGTTTTTTATGT